>NW_025942245.1:0-72684 GCF_000764305.2 Hyalella azteca
GAGGCTCCGGTAACGATGGCAAGGGACGAATACTGAAGTAATGGTTACTCGAGTTACTGATGTTACCTGCAGAGGCTCCGGTAACGATGGCAAGTTTGCCGTCAAGTCTGTTGGTGGAGTAGCAGCGGCCTGCGTACGCTCTGTACGCATACTTCCATGCCAGCAGCAGCACCACAAAGTACAATAAGCACCAAGCTGCTAGCATATTCAATAAGTTATGGGGAACTTCTATAGATTAATTAATATAATGTAATTTGGAAAACTGAGGTACAAATTTTATGGGGTCTGGAAATGCAAGAAAAATTTCTGAGCTCAAAATATTATGCATCAAGATACGTGGAAAATGTGAAATAAATGAATTGATTGAGGGCTTCTATTTATATTTATTTTATTATAATTATAATCCCTATAACATGAGCGTTGGAGTTATTCCTAAAAAACTTCGCTAAAATTATTTTTAGAGATAAATCAGGTTTTTATCTACATTAATAATTTATTATTTGCATTTTCTGAGCGTGTGAAACTAACTACTCAGGTTCTCACCGAAAGTTAAACCCATTATATACACAAACTTTTTTATTGACGCTTAACGACAGTTCAAAAACTATTATTTACTATGGAAATTGAATTAGAATAAAGTTTAGAGCAAATAATAATCGTCATGAATTCTTTTGCATGCAGTAAAGTAGCAACATCTTGAAGAGTTTGTCCGATGTTTCTCTTAAAAATATCACTAACACGATACTGAATCCCTGAAGTTCCTGCGATTATTTTAAGAAAAATACCAACAGGACGACTATTATAATGTTAAAACAAAAATATGATAAATTAATCTTGTATCTTAAATAGAATATTATATTTTCGCACAAATAATCCGCTTTGATTACAGAAATAATGGAATTTGTATATATATATACAGTTTGTTCCGAAAACATATGTAGTCGTAAAATAGTTTGTTGAGCAAGTTAATCTGTTGCCCTCGACACATAATAGCTTGATAATGCCGGGCAGACTTGTCAGGGATATGTCGCAAAGTAGAGAGGGGTAGACTGCTCTCTGCACTCTACCCAATAGGCCTTTTCCACCGACACGCACACAACCTCTCTCCATGAGCGCCGACGCGCTAGTGCAGGTTTTCCCGATGATATGCAGGCAACCCGCCACGAACCATATGTATAGCTGAAAATTAGCTGTTTTTTTTGCTTGAATTTATGTGTTCTTTTTTGCCCTCATTTGGTCCGTCGTCATGGGCTCAGCACTGCCAGTGCACACCAGAATTTAACGTGTATTGGCTGTTTAAAGAATGATCGCAGCGACTGAATCATTCTTTGCGCGCTATTCACATGCCACTATTTTGTCCTTGATAATAAATTAGCATTAATTTATGAAATTTCATCTTTCATTGAATAATTAAACTCTTTCCGGGCGCTAATTTAAATTTTGCTTCTGAGTTATTATTATTGATTTAATTGCAATATTTTCTAATTTTTTTTTTTGCAAGTTGTGTTAATGAACTGCAGACTAATTATTTAATAACATCATGTACCTACATTTTTACTCAAAGTTCAACTTAGAATTAGAGTGATCTGAAGCAATGCGGTGCTTCCAGTTTTTGTGCCTCTGCGTCAACTGCCAGTCAGCAAATCTCTCATTTTTACAACACTTCTCTTCAACTTCACTTCTTGTTTGTCTGTCTGCTACAAATCTTGTAATCGAAATTTAATACACTCTTACTTATCCTATCGATCTGAAATTTCGCACACTTGCGTAAAGTCCGAGACAATGCATGAATCAAATGACAAAATAAATAATTTTAAGAATAATTTTTTTTATTAGAAAAACTGAAAAAATAATTTTGTCAGCTACAAATCATATAATTGATATTAGACACATTTTTACCTGTTCAATTGAAATGAAATTTTGCACACTTGTGTGAAGTCGGAGGCAATGTATTAATCAATTGACAGAATAAATAATTATGAAAAAAATCATGTATTAAAAAAATTTAAAAATTAAATTTTTTAGTATCGCAAATATAATGACAAATTCATTGTATATCTTTAACTTTGGAGACACTGGATTCTTTAGAAGTGTTGTCTTTAAAAAGTAATTTTTAAACGTATATTATTTATTTGGCTAAGACTCAGGGGACTGACGCACCTTGCATCCTGGCGTCGAACCATTAGAATTAAATACCAGTTGTAGGCCGGTACGTGTACTTAGGCCGCTACGTGTACTTAGCCGCTACGTTTACGACATATAAGTGCTGTTTGATACTAGTTAGTAGACATCAAATATTATAGCATTAGATAAAAAATATAGATATTAGGCTACGATTTTTCTTCAAATTATTTGGCTCCGAGCGATAGTTCTGTCCTATGGAATATCATGACATAATAAATAAACTTCTACGATCACGGAGCATTTTTTCCGCTGCATACTCCATGAACCTGCGGAACCTGTTCAGTGACGTGGGTAGCTGGTCCTCCTATTCCTGCCCCGTGCTGCCTGGACGTTCCTAACGCGGGGCACAAAGTACCTGCCCCGTGCTGCCTGAACGTTCCTAACGCGGGGTACAAAGTACCTGCCCCGTGCTGCCTGAACGTTCCTAACGCGGGGTACAAAGTACCTGGCCCGTGCTGCCTGGACGTTCCTAACGCGGGGTACAAAGTACCTGGCCAAGTGCTTTCAAAATTCGCTAAGTGATCGTAAGTTCATCAGCCAATCATTGACGGCCTTTCAAGCAAAATCAACCAATCATAGACAAGAAAACAGAGCGTAAGTACTTACGTTCACTTAGCGAATTTTGAAAGTATGGCCCCTGGAGCGTGGGTCGACCTTGCCCCGACATCAGCCACAGTACCAGTGTGGTCCGCTGCGGTCTCTTCAGGTCCCACATGCAGCTGCACGTTAATTAATGTACAAAATTTGATCCATTAAGCGACGGTTTGTATCGAATACTGCAAGTGAAATAATCAAATTAATTGTTGGGTGTTCGTTATTATAATTAAATGCAAGTAAGAACTAACAATTTCTATTAATTGGTATTATATAATTAAAATAGTCAGTGGATAGCCTCTAAGTGCATGTACTCAGTGAGGCAGGCATCAGGCAGCACTGGTCCTCTAAGTGGTACTCAGTGAGGCAGGTATCAGGCAGCAATGGTCCTCTAAGTGGTACTCAGTGAGGCAGGTATCAGGCAGCACTGGTCCTCTAAGTGGTACTCAGTGAGGCAGGTATCAGGCAGCACTGGTCCTCTAAGTGGTACTCAGTGAGGCAGGTATCAGGCAGCACTGGTCCTCTAAGTGGTACTCAGTGACAATAAGTTCAGAAGTCACGTTTGAAAGCCACACTTGGCGTTCACATCTTCGCGCTGAACTCTGTATATTTTTGCGTGTACTTTTCTTGTCTGTAATCATACAGCGCTCAGGTATACAGCGTATAGTAAGATGTATGAATTGATGTATTGCCTTGCATGTCATCGTCACCATTCATCATTTTCGTAACATTGAATGATATCTGACGCATTCTGCTTTGTTATTAAACTATTTTGTTATGTTGACCTAAATTCCCATTCGAGAAAAATTTGACAGCGATCTTTCTTGAAACGAATATTCAAGTTATATCATCAATATGTCTAAACATGAATATGAGTGTCATTCATATTAGTTGATATATACAGCGAACAGCCACTGTATATATCGGCGTCAAACAGACACATTATGAAACAAGCAAACATTTGAGAGATAAATGGAGCTGGCACAATAATAAGATGGAAATGATTTAGTAATGCATGCCAATATACTATCCATTGAATTTTTTTATATGAATTCATCCAAGTTTCAATGTTAAGAAAAAATCCATGGCCACCGGTATTTACTAAGACTGGAACGCGCATTCCTATAATGGTCCATACAGATGCCTTCTCTGCACATTCATTCACGGGTCATGGCTGCAGGTATCGTGTATTTCCCCGTGTTACTTTTATTCTATTGTGTTCTAAGTAATCAAGACAGAGAGACTAAATGAATAATTGATATCAAAAGATTTGCGTACGCAATATTCACAGCAGATGAAAATTGCCCCTAAACCATGCAACTAATTTACTTGCTTCAAAATGGAACCATTCGTAGAAGGCATACTCTAGAATAAACAATTCGTGACTAAAATATTAGTGTTCTACAATATCAAAATGTAGGCAGGATCCTAAACCCTGATCAGCTTGAACTTAGAAAAAAATCGTCAGGTGAAGTTGAACTAAGTGGGCTATGGTTGTTTTTTTTTCGTAAAATCCCGCCTTCTGCTCTAACCAACTTGCATGCAGACTTTTTTGTGGCACTTAAATATAGACAGGCGTCTAAACCTGAATTTGCACTCGCGGCAGGTTTATCCCGGGCTCGCATTGGGCAATAATTGCGACAGTAAATCTTATTATTGCCATCGACAAGAGCTTCTTCAGTTGAGATAGAATAAATTTCATAATCCCTTTATTAAACATAAAGCCGCAATATCAACAATGTCTTGGAGTTCACGACTTCTTCGCGCAACGCTGAAGGTTACTTAAGATTACCCCACCAATTATGGGCAAGAAATCTGCCGCCACGTGTATTTGGGCGAGTTTTTTATCGTGCGGCCCTTGTTCTCTTTTAATGGCTGTTAAAAAGCCAACTCATTCTCACGAGTTATTGTAAGCGTGACCTTAAATATAATTCATGCCAATTAACTAATAAAGTTTGATCGCGTGATTTTCGTGATAATAAATTATTGTCAGCGACTAATGAAAGACTCCTGCCGTCGGACACATCAAATAGCGTAAATTTCCATTTCGGAAATTTCCACACTTTTTCTGGTGATTTTTTTTACATTCATATACTAATAATGGCAGATGGAGTATCATTTTAGATAATTACTTTCTTATATAAATAATGAATTTGCACTGAATTTATGTTAGATTACCTGATAACAAATACGTCTCGGACAATTTTAAGGTCGGACTCGCGGCCGGAATCACAGCCGGTCTCCAAACACGCCAAACATGTCGGTGACTCGATGCGAGAAAGTTTTGTCGCGTGCATGACTTGCAAGTAGTTTATAACCGTGGCCCCTAGTGTTGGTTCTAGTTTCAAATTCAAGTAATCTTTCTGGGATCTTGTATAAACCATGGGTATACTTGTATACTTCAATAAGGTCCCTACGTAGACGCCGGACCGGAAGCTTCATACCGGTTGGAAGCTTCATAATCTTTAATCTTTCTCATAAGACTTGCCCTTCAAGCCTGGTATTATTCTTGTTGCACGTCATTAAACACTCTCTATTAAATTTTTGTTTGTATCAAGTTTCCGTGACCACACGGCGTTCCCAAACTCTAGATACGGGCGCACGGCAGCAACAAACTACAGCTTCATCGCTTCTGCATCTAGTAACTCGTAAGAACGTCTGATCAGTACAGGAACTTAATTGGATTTATAAGCTAGCGTTTAAATATGCGTAGAAAATTTCAGCTCCTTGTCGACATTAACTCTCAAATCTTTTTCCACACTAGACTTTTAAATCATTACTTTCTCGTTTAAATCATTACTCTCTCCAACACCAGGGGTCACGGCTATAAGCTAAAAAAACTGCGCTGCAACTTCTCCACGCGACAAAATTTTTTCTCGCTTCGAATCACCGACATGTGGAACAGCCTCCCCGATGACATCGTTGGCGCTCCAAGTATGAACGCGTTCAAGAACAGACTAGATAAAGCTATGAAAAAATATATGTTCAGACTTGAAATGCCTAGCACCAAATCGAACCCGGTGGAAGTCTAGTAGCTACTTCAAACTATCGTCAGTCATGAAAAGATCCGGGCAAATGACACGATTTTAGATCTTCTGTGAACAAGGCACGAAAAGGATCTTGCTGTTCATTGTTCTTCGTGAGGTGAAGTACATTACACTTGTCACCATTAAACCACAGCTGCCACGTATCAGCCCAGAGCTGATTTTTGACGTTACTGTACTATGAAGAAAGCAATGAGTGAGCTACCAATGATCAACGAATAATATCTTCCAATTATAGGTTAATAACAAATAACACAAGTTTTTGCTTGAGGTGAAACTATTTTTGTGGAAATTACAGAAAATGTACGGAGAGAAAACGCACGAAAGGGAGAGACAGTCTAAAATTTCGAAAAACGTCGCTCACTAATTGATTTTGCTGTGGAGCGAAATGAAATTTTTATGGCGGAATAATGGCCGGAAATTAATGAGTCATGCATAAAATATTGCATGAAAACTCACGCAGTATTCGGTGAGTTATGAGTGGTTCGGTTGTCTATAAATGTGTTTTTTCGTATTAATTGAAAACGTTGTAATGTAAATATCTGTATGAATTCTTATCGCAGCGTATTGATAATACCTACTTAAGTTCCAAATTTCGATCAGATGCGTTCAGGTTTGAAGGACTTATGACTGGTCAGATTGCTTACAAATTGCGGTTTTTGTCGCTTTAATTGAGAACGAGGTAATGTAAAAATCTATAGAATAGAATATAATAGAAGTAATGTAAAAATCTATAATAATTCCTGTCGCAGCTTATTGACAATATCTACTTATATATATATATTCCAATATTCAAGCAAATCCGCTTAGTATTGAAGAAAAGTTGAGCGTGTAGTTGCGTTTGAGTTCGCAGGCGGGCCCAGAGTAGTGTGGATTCGGTACAATTCCACAGAAAAAATAAATGAAATCTAAAAATTTATTATTTACATCACGACTCCAAGGTTTTCTGGAATCCAGAGCCACCAAGCAAGATTATTCAGAGACCGATTTGCCAACAGAAAGACGTTAGAGAAAATTGCACACCAACTAACTCTCTTCCTGCCAGACTGTCTGCCTTTGTTTTTATCACTCCCTCCAAAAGCTGCCTGTCAAAGATTTATTCTTGACAATGCTACCGGACGAAGAGGCCTTCAAGCCATGATATTCTACTCGACACTCTACAAATATAAGTTAGATTTTTTCTCATTCGCACTACTTTTTCACGTGCCCAACTTGATCATACTCGAGGTTTCCCTGTAAATCGTAGACGTATCAAAACCCAATATAAATAGGAAATATTTATCGTTCATCTTTACAATCAATGTCTCCATGCTTAAATTCAAATCTCAAATTTGCGAAATCTCAAATTCCTACTAGGAATTAAGAGAGCGACCAGGATTTCTTGAAAATAAATTTCTTTAAACCGAGCAGAATAAATCGGAATTGAAATTACCGGGCATTTGTAATCCTGAATGTACCTTGACCGACAAGTTTGATTCGGAAAATGATCACATTAGGACAAGCAAATCCACGTCTACCAACACAATAATCAATATGAAGCAAGATGGTGAGGCAGCTAATATGATCTCGCCTCTAGGACCGATCCTCAAGCCCTGATCATCTACTCCAGATGGAACTCTTCTACTAGCCTCACGATAGAAAACTTCTACCATACCCATTATTTTCATTTTCTTTCCTCAGACTACACGTTCTTCATTAATTTCTTTCAATATTTTCCCTTGCTTTCATTTCTCTTGGTCCAACGACAGTAACAATTTCGAACTCTCCCCCCAATCTGTCGTCGGTACCAACCAACGCGATGAGACAGCAGACTATGTCGACATTCCACGATGCGATGGAATTCACAAAAGTCGCAGTACGGTCCTGTGAGATGAAACTTTCAGATGAAATGAGATTACCAAATGAAACGGGATGATATAAAGGTATCAGTAGTGACGGGAGTCGTGATAAAAAGTGGACAAACTGTTTAAATTTATGACATTATATGGTACCTCGCCTTCAGATTTGTTATAGAATTGTTTGATGTCTCTTGTTTGATAGATATTTTTTATTTTTCTTGTATTTTTCTTTTTCTTTTATTTTATTTTATGGATTTTTTGAAAAATTTCCGGGCTTTTTGTTTTTCTGTGGTACAGGCTTCCAGGCTTTTTCTGTGGTACATATACCATATTTGGGAGCGGCACTTACAGGCACAACGAATCACAGCTTGAAAGCATCCCCATCAACCAATCACAGCTAGAAAGCAGATAACATTACAATTCCATTAACCAATCACTGCTGGAAGGCCTCCCTATCAACCAATCACAGCTAGAAAGCAGATAACATTACAATTCCATTAACCAATCACAGCCAGAAAGCTGAAAGGGGCGAAAATCACAATCCCATCAACCAACCACAGCTAGAAAGTTCCTGGCATGGTGCAATTAGACATTCATTTTAAATTACCTTGGTAATTTGAAGTTTTGGGAACATCGAACTTAAATTAGAGGAGCGGAGGAGCAGACAACCTCCCATGCTGACAGCCAATATTACACTGCAGCTGCCAGCTGCGCAATGAAGATTTCAATACTAACTAGTCTTGGAGCATAAACAAACTGTTCAGTTATTGCTGTACCCACACGCGAAATAACTCTAATATTCAAGATCATTTAAAAATTAATAAAAGTAACATTCTTCCTTGTACAGACACTGGTATGCATAGAAAAACTTCCGCTAATAATAATTTTAACCTCAGTTACAGTTATTTCTTCCTAAATTTAACACTTTTGCTTTTAATTTGTTAATGACGGGTTGATCAGGTAAAATGGCTAGCTGTATTGCACTTTACAATCATTTATACAAGTTTTAAACTGAAATACTCAGTAAAATTTAAATATACTCCATGAAAAGCCAAGTAGTATTATTAAAATTTATCAGAAATCATTTAAACATTACCTATGGCTGCATGGCATGTTTCAAATAATAAAAATAGAAAAAGCCATAGTCCAATGACACTTCAAGGGTTAGAAGATTATTGACACTTCACTCAACACGTTAAAGAGCGGCATGACCCAGCGGTGGCCTGAGAGCGGTCAGACTGCATTATCACTTGTTTGGTTGCCGCTTAAGTGAAGACAAAATGACAAATGTTAGTGACGGGTTTTCAGGTAAAATTAGAGATGTGGGGTAACACGTGCATGGGACTTTGTAAATTAATAAGTTTGTGGCTCGTAAATGGCTTTTCTGCCTGTTCACATCCAAGATATGGAATTCAGAGCTTAAAGAAATGGAATTATGGCTGGCATAAAGCAAAACCATAAAACCATGGCTCAAAAAGTCCTGTCGCGGCTCACCAAGTACTCCATGCCTGCATGACTGCATCCAGTAACCTACTTTTATATCATGTAAATGGCTCCATCTACTGATGTAGGGCGTAGGCTGTAAATGGCTTTACACAACTTTTTGCGCAAAAGGTCCCCCTAAAAGTACACTCCTCCATGCAGAGAGTATCGACCGGGAAAAAATTTCAGAATGTACTGTTTACTATTGAATTAGGTGAACAATGTAATGAAGCTGTGGATTACATTTTGAAAATCTGGATTTTCCAGAACAATTGAAGCAGTGAGAATTATTTAAAGGCTGGGTATGTCCGAACTGTTGGTACTCTGAACTGTTCTTCATGTCCGTCTGCCTGTCTATCCGTCTGCCTGTCGGTCCGTGACATACGACCTACAGCGTGGAACACGAGGACCGAGGCCAAATTTTGAATGATGCAATCGTGGTACAAGATAAATTCAGAGAATAGGTACTTTAACGATGAAGGGTCTGTTCCATGGCGAGATAAATTTATTTCTTCAAAACATTAAAGCTGCAACGAAATGAAATAATAATGTTGTTAAATAAAAGATCATTTTATTTATCTACCTGTTCTGACGGTTCATCAAATGCAGACTCTTCAGTATCATCAATAGTATCCCTGTACTTCCTAAGTGTCTCCTGATCATTAAAGAAATGTAGGGAATCAAAATACTAGAGAGATGGCTTGTAGATCTCGTATGCTCCAACTCCAGATCGAATCGGTCGACTTATTAATTTTTCCCAGTTCGTTACGATAAACGCTCCTCAAATTATTATATTTCTTACAACTGTTTCTCTACTTGCGCTTTCGTCGATTTCTTTGAAATTTTCCACTAAGCTCTCATATGTCTCCACATTTTTTCCCCTGTTACTATGATCTTTAGATTTTACTTGCCAGAGGCAAGGAAACTTTCGTATAGTGTAATACATTCCTGGATAAATTCCCGGGAACATTGCCGAAGATCCGCCTTTGTCGCCAGACAGTTGCAACTGGACATAAATCTAATCGCTGTGCTACCGTCTACAGACTCTACACTACACTACACGTTCCGACTTGTGCGCGCAGTTTATCGAAATCCAGGATTTCGATGCTTTCATGCTTCTCCAATTTAGTTATTTTTTCTTAAGACGTTACACGTTTTCCAATGCCCTCATGTGCGTGCGCGCAACCGATGTTGGGGTTTTTCTTCAATTATGGAGTATCCACCGTATTATTATGAATACGAATGAATAAATCTATGCACTGTAGCTCAGAGATATCGATGCAACTGCGCGGTCTTCCCGCCGGCTTCAAAACTGCGCAGTTTTCCCGGCCACACGCAACGTTTTATCTGCAACGATTAGAACTGCGCAGACAAATCGTGTGGATCTGCGTGTGGACCGGCCTTTATGGTTCATATCTTATTCGAAGGCACCATGTAGTGAGGCAACGCAAGGCTTTCCTTATAAAGGCTCGTCAAAGAACAGGTAATGCCAAAAAGTATCAAAAAATGTCGAAAATACGCGAAATAAATATTTTTAAGATAAGAAATATGAGACCACACAGGGAACTCTTGAAATGAGTGTTACACAGAAATGAGGGTTAATGAGGGTTAAATGGGAACTCTTGAATTGAATTTCAGAAGCAATAATTTTTTTAATATGATATTGTAACGTTTTTGAAAATTGTAATTTATATGCATATTGGTCTGGCTAACTCTTGTCAATTCCTTACTGTGCTTAACCACCCAGCTCAAATTTTGCTCGAATATTGGTACTCTGAACTATAACAACTGGGCCAAGAGTGTTATCATGAGGAAATTAGTATTATTAGTTATTAGTACGGAAGTTTAGCATAGTAGACCAGCGAGACAGATGCAGCCAGGTCTGACCTTTCGCTGATTCTTCTTTTTTTACCTATTTTAAATAGTTGGAAGCGACTGCATTTTTTGCCAGAGCCGTAGTAAAAGGTGAGGGCTGAATCTGGTCTAAACATATGCAGCTGCATGATAAAATCAATCTAATCACACTAATCAGCTTACAGCCAAACTTTGCTAGACGTCAACTTCACTGTGTTAGAAACTTTCGTTACATAACGCTCATGGATCTCATGCTTGAGACTGCTTCTGGCAGATCGTTTATTATTACAATAAATAACACTTGCCCTTATTATTTTTTTGGCGCGCCGCTTCACGTCGCTGCACGTCTGCCTGCCCGAAAGTCTTTCTTTAATCATAATTTATTTCCCTCTATTCACAAAGTTTAATTCAGGAGTGCATTTAATCGTAAAGTCCCTCTAAAGGCAGTATATATACTCGTAAATTTGTTTGAATTACCCCAGCAAATTATATTCTTAGAACGTTGTGAAATTCCTAGCCAATTAATTCAGTGTATAAACCCATCAACTTGATTTTTTTCATTATTTTCCGGGTCATACCATTAAATATAATATAATAATATAATATAGCGGTTTCAGCGTTTATTAGGCCGTAGGCATGTCGCCGATTTTTATCATTGTCGAACATCCACAGATTGTTGCGGGCTTGAACACGCAACTCCCTGCTTCAAATTTACTTTCCTTAACCGCCCGGCCTCCTCGCCGATTCTGACCAGAAACTGCCGCACAGAGCTGGGGGCGAACATGCACCTTTCTGCTCCAATCTTGGTACTCCATTTTATTTCTATTGTTATTATTAATAGTTACAATTTTATTTCTAGCATCAGCATAAATCTAAATAAATAAATTTCTAGCATAAAGCTGTAATAGTGAATCAAGTTTTATACAGGAAGATTTTAAGAAGATATTAAACACTGAACGTCCTTAGTGAAAGGGTTGCTAATATTTTCTGCTTAAAACTAAACATTTGCCAAGGGAATTTTCTAAGAATTTTGCTGAACTGGATGATAACAAGAATAAAATGTTACAGCTCTTATTTTGAGAGTAGATTTCATTGTGAATCTTCGGCAACCGTTCAAGAATATATGGTTGCACATCATGCTTAAACAGTGAGACTATATTTCAGTCAGAAAACAAGGTTTTATGTTCTTAAATACTTATAAAAATCATAAGTTTTAGGAAGATAGTAAGTCCAAGCTTAAATCGATAATTTACATGGCCAAATTTGTTCATGCCACCCCGTACTAAAGATTCGGTAGGAATATCAATAGAAGAAATGACGATACAATCGGTCGTCTATAGGCGGGTTATAGATCAAATCCTGACATGTGATTTGTTAATATATAAATGATGACGCATGATAATACCTATTATCACTTGGACGCCGCGTGAGGTGACAAATGCGCCCCAATATGTACGTGTGGGATTGAGGTACTGAAGCACGCCTCTAATTGAGCAGAGGCAACACGGTAAAGAAAAGCTTTGTTCGATGTGCATGAGGACAATGCAAAGCCTTAAGGTCGATGATGACTAAAAGATAGTACGAACAAGAGCTATTTATCCATTGCTTGGTAGCCACGCCATATTAAGTTCATTGTGTTAAGGCTCATATCATATGAAAATGAGATTGTTGAAGGTCGTTGTGTGACATTTGCAGTCTGGTGAAGAAAAAAATTAAATTTCATAAATACCATTTTCGCCAGAATCCATAATAAACCAAGCAGCTATGATAAACGTTAATTTAATTAGTTCTCGTTTCTTTAATTAGTTTCTTGCTTCAAGAATTTCTTTTCTTAATCATGCTTTAGTTTTTCACTCTAATTCTTACAATTTGAACTGAAAATGCCACCATATCACGCGTCGGCACGATGTTCTCATATGACCGCGTCGAAGAATTTACAGGAGATGATCCCGAGAAAGAAATACATTTTACCACAACATATTTGGCAAAAAATTGTCTACCCCAATTCGCATTGATAGTGTTGCATTTTCTTCGACACACCGAAAATTCACAACATCCGGCTTTATTTGACAAATGTTGATCAAATATCCAGGATCTTCCTTTGTTAGGATTCGTAGAGCTGCAGCAGGACCGTCACCACCGTGAAGTGAAACTGCCCGTCCTGCGAAAAAAATAAACCTTTTAATTTTTGAAGTATGGAAAAGAATGTTGAAAAATCACTTAATACCAAACTGGGGTTTTATATGCAAAAATTTTAGTACTTCAATTAGAGTTCATGAGTCTAATTCCTTATATATTTAATTCTGTTTCCTTCAACTCTTTCACATTTGAAACTTTGCGAATACATTCTATATAAATTTGTCATGGTGATTCAATGTATGTATGGAATGAAGTACCTTTTTTTGCTGCTATGTTCCAGGAATAACCTAGACCGATGGGTTCAAAGAAACGTGATTCATTAATAACTCGATCCATGCCTGACCTCATCAAGGATTAATGCTTCACTTACTTGCCTTTTTTCTATGCCGTTAAATTCTTGCCAAACTTGAATAATAAGCAGACTGATATGTGCTACTCAACTATTCAAGGGTACTTCAATTCCCTAAAATAGTTCATTTCTTCCGCTAACTATGGTTTCTTATTTCAATCATGCTATTCCTGGCATGATTCAATCATGTCAATGATTTGGTCAAGATTTTCATTTTTCAACGCCTACCAAGAAAGCGCCGGGCACGTTGAATATGACGAGTTGGCCAGCGGTCAAGTCAAAGCTCTTCATCGTCGTCATGCAGAACTTGTTCATCTGAAATATAAGTGCCAAAAATTTGCCTTTATCGTCGACACATGATGGAATTTGTAAGCTCGCTTGGCGAATTAGAAAACTTTAATAATTATGATGCAAGTCAATAATTACATCGTTCGTGTTTACTTATGTTATAAATAAGATTAATTATTTGTAATTGAATGAAAAAAGTTTTCGGTCGAGCGGCTTTCAATTTTCTTTAATCTGAATCACTCCTTGTGAGACGTGCCAGAAAATTATTATTTCGAAAGTTTGTTTTGTCTTCAAAAGTATTGTTATTTTTCTTTGACGAAATGTTGCCGATTTTAATGAAAATTAAATCACAAGATTTAGATCTATAATCCAATAAGCGTGGGACGTAACATAATATATATTAAGGAAGAAATACAACGAAAAATACACATTATATAAGTTCATAATAATTTCATTGAAACGTCAAATCTAAGTTATCTTAACGACGTTTTCATCGAAATGATGGTATTTTTTTGGTAATTACTTTGCTCCTCAATTTTTGGTTGATTTTCCATTCAAGCTAACTAGTGATATAAGCAATACTATATTTATGCCCACCTCCATCGCGGTCTCCTCGTTAGAACTGGAAGCCATCTGAAGGATCTCCTGGGTAGCCATGACCTGTTGATATTTTGCAGACAGTTCATTAGTAAATACATTTATTCTGAGTAACTTTTTATACTCATAATGCACGTGGAAAATAGTTAAACTGTCCACTGTCGACATTATTTTTCATTCCTGACCACGCATATATGATCAAATTAGGTGCAGTAGTCTCAGGCTGCAACACCAGAATCAAAAGGCCAAGGATAGAAAAGATATGTAATCTGTGAATAACTGCATTTATAATTTTTCTATGAAACATTAAAAAGTGACAAGGTAAGTTTGAATGCGTTCATATAATAGATTTCTACCGCGCCAGGACCAATTTATGGCGAGTGGAATTACAGAGATTAGATTTTCTTATCAAATGATACTCAACTACAGCATAAGTTACTTTTTTTCATAAAATTCTCACCACTGTCGAGATATTCTGCCCGCGTATTGCATAGAAGACGAACGTTGCCATGTTGCAGCTAAGCAGGGGCAGGTACATGGACACGTTGGAGATGTGCATGTTATTGCTACGTGCGAACCAAAGTATGTTGGCGAGGCCGAAGATGCTGCCGATGAGCCTCTTTAGGTGACACACCGCCAGCGACGCCTGCAGCAGCTCCTGCGCCATGGCCTCCTGCTTCCTGGGTTATAGCAAAATAAATTTTAACGCGCGTCTTATGGCGTTGAAAATTGTTTAAGGAGAGCGTCTACCCTAAAATTTATCTCGGCTATTTGCAGACGGATCACTCTGAAATTTGGTACACATATGTAAAATGGAAAAAACTCGCATTTTATTCGTGTGAGTTTTCGAAAAAATGAAAGCAAACGTGAAATTCCTAGAAAACGGCCAAGGAGGAGATAGGTTTGCCGTGAGAGAGGTTTTCATGTTTGCAAACTTTTCAGTAGAGGCTAAAAACCGCGGCGCGCTGTGTAAAGGCATGTAACGTTGCTTAGATACCGGAAGTAAGCGTTATTTCACTTCAAAGTCAGTCAGCGGTGCATGGGACGACTAAATCAACACCTTTCCGCATGATGGCTGAGTGGTAACTAAGCTGCAGGTCCAGTGATAACACATTTTATAGGGCTTGGCCGTAACTATCCCCATAGACTTTTGTGAAGGGACCCCACCACCCTCCCCCCTTTCGGGATCTCTCCTGAGCGCATAAATCAACGTACAGAGATGGTTCTAGTACCGTTCGATGCGGCAGAAAATAAGCTTTAAGATGAGCATAAAAACCGGAGTAGCCAAAATTTCTATTTTTAGGGTAGACGCTCCCCTTAATGCTATAATTTTTTTTTGTCAAACTGATTAATTCGGCTCAACGTGAATTCAGCAAATAAATTAAAATTTTAACGCATAATTTGTGACGTTGACATTTTTTAACGTGATAATATTTTCTTTTAATTTCTTGACAAAGAAATTATGTGTGGTATGGTCGCATTTGCATAATGCAATTTGTACACATTATGGTTAACAAAACTATTTGACGTTTACTTTATCGCAAGTATTAAATATGACGTTCGACTATAATCGTGTATAAATGTTAAACATATCGGTTGTTTCCCATGCTCTGTGCGGCTTTGCAATTTTTTTAACCAAATGTGGACCTAAAACAAAGTTTTACTGTTTCAGTCACTTTGTTCTGCATTGTGGTTGCTTCCATCACATATCAGCGAAATGATCATCGCTTAGCAGTGGCTTGATCGTGACGTTACAGTAACCTTATCATCACCTACTACTGACCTGGTCATGACGTTACAGCAACCTTGTCATCACCTATAACTGACCTGATCATGACGTTACAGTAACCTTATCATCACCTATCACTGACCTGATCATGACGTTACAGTAACCTTATCATCACCTGTTACTGACCTGATCATGACGTTACAGTAACCTTATCATCACCTATCACTGACCTGATCATGACGTTACAGTAACCTTATCATCACCTGTTACTGACCTGATCATGACGTAGTAGTGATGCAGGTCGGTGAGGGTGGTGACATCAGCGTGAGGCAGAGCAGACTTGAGCACGACATTATAGCGCGCCATGCGGTCACCGATGCTGCTCCCCAGCATCATGTACAGGAACGTCGTGAACTCCGACCTGAACTCCTGAATCTGAAATGCAAGTCCGCCAACTATTCATGCAAACTTTATAATTCTATTGAGTTATTAATCTGGTATAACGCTGTTTAAAACCTTATAGCAATCTGCGGAACTGAAATTTATTCTTGTCACTATATCATTAAAACTCAATGGGAGAATATTTTGATATGGATTAGTGATGATGAAGTGGCTGAGGCGATGTCTTCGCTCAGCTTCGGTCCAATGTGCTTGAAGTTTCAATGTAATTTTTTCGACCAAGATACGACTTAGCTGCTGGAGGAGTTTCATTGCATTGATAATTTTTATCTGAAAATTCTATTCTCAGAATGATCCATATTCTAAACTCAGCAATTGCCTTTTCCTGTAGGATTTAACCCCAGTTTGAAAAATTTTCAGGCGATTTTGCAAGAGAGGGATAACCAAGACTGCAAGCAAGACTGCAAAAACCAGCGTTTGGTGGTTTGGAATTTATATTCAAAATTTCGTTCGAATATGTTCAGTAGTTTGGAAGAAATTCTTTAATCACTGCGAATTTCGGCCCGCATCGCCAAATAACTCCGGAATGATGGTGAAATTTAAAAGTTTTTCATCACCGTTTGGTCCTAATGAATACGTGTTCCAAGTTTTATCGAGCTGCTTTCATTAGTTTGGGAGTATTCCTTGGTCACTGAATTAGGAGATTGGCCGTGAGACCGGCTGCGAGACCGGCCACGAATCCGGCCGTACATTTGTCCGAGCCGTCTTGAATTTCTAGTGCTGAAACAGTTAAAACTGTAAAAAATATTTTGGCTTACTAAATGGGGTTCTATTTGTGGAATACACACTTGTGTTTAACCTTCATCTTTTGTAATTGTAGCGTATTAAATATCAAGAAAGAGGCGTATGTTTTTATAGTCTGCCAGGGTGGAGGGGGCGCTAGAGATTCACTAGGGAGCCAAGGGGGGCGCCAACTGAAAAAGTTTGGGAACCACTGCTCTACAAGAAGAACTCCTCTGATGCGTAGTTAAATCCCTTCAAATTAATGTATTGTATAAAAAATTATAAGTACTCGTTCGTAAATTCCTTTTATTCAATAGGTTCTAATATGTATTTTAGAATTATTTTATAACAGAACAAAATGAAACTAATATTGTTTATTTCCATAAATGTTCTCGAAATGCATTATTCTTCAAGAGACCTTTGACAATGTTTAAAATAATAAATACTCACCATTATCGTAAAGAGTGGGACGATTCCCATGTCGATGACGACTGGGATAGACGATAGCATCAAAGTAACGATATTAGCCCATGCCAGGCGGTACAAGGAAACTGATAAGTTATACGGCATTTCGTCGAGGCCTTCGCAGACACACGACGATCCCCTAGAGGGGCTGATCTTCAAGACCGGATACAGCACAATCATGTCCAGCAAACTCTGCAGGTTTTTTATTTTCAGAATTGCCATCGTCGAAGTAGAAATTGAACCTGAGAAAATAATTTAACTCGGATTATGCTCATTGTTCATTGTTTCACTCAATGAAAAATCCTTTGATATTCAATTCAAACAGTACCATGTCTGACTTTTTAAAAAAAAATTATTATTCATAATAAATTATTCAAAACTTTTCCGGATGACAAACATTTTCTAGTTCAATTATGAAACGCTGCTCGGTCAACAGCTAGAGGCTGCAGGATTAATTCAAAATTAATATAGATTAAAAAACTAAAATTTTACTCACCACAATACAGACCAATCACAATTGCGAAAGTGTATACTTGAGTCCCACTCAGGAAATACGAGAACTTTCCTGAAAGTTCATTATAAATTTCATTATATCAGATCCTTCCATTTGCGTAATTCGTAACTTTGTAATAAAACTATGATTAATTATGACCCAGAATGGAATAATTCATATTAAAATAAATTCAGAACAAGTTTAATATGTCATAAGACGAATCAAATAACAAATTTTACAGCTGCTTTACGGTACAGTTTTTAACACCAGTCATTAAATGTGTGTTACACCATATAACTGAAATTTATATGCGAGAGTAAAAATATCGAGAACGTTAATTGATAGGAGACTGCAGTACTTTTATATTTACTAAAATTACTACGAGGAGATAATTGATTCCTGCTAGTACAGTCCGTAGATTTTTACCCAACCAAATGCCCGTCAATAAATTATTATTGCTCAGTCTGTGCGCGTTATATTATTGATTCACGAACGACATTAAAATCGCGAAAGATCAAAACAAAGATAACAGTTCATGTTAGATAAGGATTAAATGCATACAAAGACGCACCCTGCAAATAAAGCGCGGCGTACAAACAGACAGTCGCGGCTTGGATCAATATGAAGTACAATGTGCTCCAGGATGAGCACAGCAGCTGTACACCTGCTCAATAAAATTCTGTTTATTACCGTTTATTTAATTTGGCACCGAATTGGCAATAAATGTTTTATAAATTATTATTAGAAATTTAATTTAGTGGAGATTTTGAAATGTTAGAATTTATATTTAAAATTTCCATCTTTCTTAAAGTGAAGAAAGAGTTTACTTCGCTCCGTACCTTTAATCTAGAAAGAAACGAGCCTTGATAGCCGCCGGTTTTGCCAGCGAATCTTGCCTCTATTAAATCATTAAATTTCCTCTTAAATCATCAACCTCCATCATTTGCATGCCATTCTCTTATTATCTTCATTAGTCCAGTGTGTTCAAATTAAAATCTTAGTTGCTTCTCAGCAACTCTTATCAATTCCAATTAACCGCATGCGTTAAATTAAACAGTCACTGGACTAATCTCTCTTACTAACTTAAAATCGGCTCAATTACTTGGCTACAGCCTCTTAAATGGATTTTTCATTTAAGGTAATTATGATCTCATTTAACTATTGAATTATTCTTGCCAATTGTAACTCGATTATTGCGCTAATTAGTTATTTATATTTCTTTGTAAGCAGCAATTTAAGAGTATTTTTCTTTCTACTTCAGAACAAAACCGAGGCGACGGGGCATAACTTACGTGCGTTTCACGTATACTCCAACGACCCGGCAGCTTCCTCAATTTCTTTATATCGGAGACGGAACCAAGACAACCTTGTCCACCGTTCAATTAATAACCAGAAACAAAGACTTCAAATTTGATCCTTGAACCTCGTTTAAATAAAATCTGAAGAAATTTCTACTGAGCTACAGTTGTTTTTTAACCATTACCAATATTATAGAGATGAAGCTAAATTACTGCTAAAATATGTGGGATAAAATGAGTTATTTTCTGAACACAGAGCACGAAAAGTTACCAATCTTGTGCTTTGCACGTTCAAACGTGTTTTTAAGCTATTTATTTATTTTATTTTATATTATGTAATTCTACGCCCATGTTAAATATTAAAATATATTAATTGAATAATAATAATTACAAATAAATATAAAATACTTCTATCCAGCATCACATACAGTTATATTGCTATATTAGGGACATCCTTGCCATTAATAATATAAGTGAACTGACGGAGCAGGTGGTGAGGCGCTAGGTAGAGACGCGTGTAGCGCCGATGCACGCCGTCTCGCGTCAAGATGGCCTGCGCTCGGCGACTCGAGGTCCTCTTTATCGCAGGCACGTAAGGCAACATACCCAGTATGAAGGCTAGCCATATATAGCGATGTAATCTTACTGCTATTTCATTGTTCATTTGTATGGCTAGAATTTATCACTCCCTGAATGTTGGTGTACTGATTTATTAGTGTTTTTTCTATTGTTTACGTCAAGTGTTTCTCTGAAAAGAAGTAAAACTAAAAGTAGGCATGTGAAATGAAAAGTGTAAGGTACTTGTAACATGCAATATTCATGCGATTCAGAACTTTTTTCATAAAAACTTCTTATTTCGTATGTTTTTCGGCAGATGGTGTTAAAATATATCCTACTGCGAGAGTATTAAATGAGAACACTAAATTTAGAATTATGCTATCAAATGATGCAGCAGTCGTTTTTATAGATATGATGTCGGTTCCAAGCAAGCTTCTTTATAAAAAAATATTTGCCCAATGACACATAATTCTTAATAGAATTTCAGCTTAGTAATAAAACCATTCAGTAATGAACTCGGTAGCAAAAGCATAGGGAATTGAAATAGAATCTAAAGTTTTTTAAAATTTCTTCTTTTTGTTCGCTCTCCTAAAACTTTGATTTTCAAATTTGACAGTCTTGCAATATATATATATAATCGTTTTCCAAAGTCAACAACAATGTCGCACTTACCGATATTTAGAAAACAACAAATTCCTATAGCACTCTCACACAGAATCATTTTGAGTGCATGACAAATTCGAGGGAAACGTGCAGTTTTGGGGCCAGTGTCCCGAAATTGAAAAAATCAATAGAGCGGCATACATCGATATATATATGGTTACAATGAAAGGTATCCCTAGATCTATATGTATATCTAAATTAAGATGGAGAAATTCCTGTGAAAATACCAAATACCTCTCTATATATTCATGAATTTTCAAGTATCCAAAGATCGAGCAAAATGAGATTGCGATGAAATTACTTGAAATAATCGATGTATGCACTTCGTATGTTCATAGTATGGCAAATATTTTTGTCGTTTTATGATAGTTTTGCCAGTTTATTATATTCACTAATATAAGAAGCTAGATAGTTATTTTCAGAATTCCAACTATTTTACTGATACTTCTATTTTGTGGAAATAAATGTTTAAACTGGGGATAGTCAACAAATTTTGTTCCATAATTTACGTTTGATATTTTTCGAAAAAATGTCAAATAATTAGTAGCGTTCATAGATTATTTAAAGTGTATCATATTAAAGTAGATAAAAATTACACATGTTTAGAGAGCAGCATCACAAAATTTAAATAATGTATCAATGCGGAGACGTCTTGCCCGAGCACTGCCTTCTTGCTAGTTTTCTATACAGTGTTCAGCTAAACCATGTGCAACAAGCTTAAATACAAAGTAAAAAATTACATCGATTAATTTTGACCGTGAATTTAAATATTTCACTCGTGATGAGGACTGCATCAATGAAACACACTTCTTGGCGCCTTGCTAGGAAGTGTTCGTCGAGTCCACGGATAAGTTTACACTTACAAACGAGGCACACTCTCAAGGTCAGACTTACTGCGCCATGAATAATTGATTAAATTTGTTCAGTGTCCTTTGTTTCAGGTAATTGTTCTTTGAACAGAACAAGATGACGGAATTGTGCTCACAAAGAAATAAATTTTGATAATTTATCCAGCAATAGAATAAAGAACAACGACATGATATTAAGATGCATATTCCCAAATGTGCAAAATAAAACACTTGAAAGTAAGAGGATTTCTAAAATATTGGGATGAATGTCATAGTAATCATTCTACTGAAGCGATGCGATGGAGCTGGTCTCCTGAACTTTTTCATTCAAATTTGTCTAATTTTCGTATATTTATCTCATAATTAAATACATCAGATATTTAGGGACATGAATATTTACGACTATCATTCGAGACTTTGACAATCGACGTTCCTTTACAAGAACAGTTAATAAGGCTGCAAGAGTGAAAACTTTAAATGCTGTGAAAATTTTTTTTTAATATTTTAGATACGCAAATTTCTCCAAAAGGCACATTAAATTAGCTCGAAATTTACAGAAAAAAATGCTCTTTTAAAATAAATTAATTATGTATTTATAATTTTCATTTTTATATTTTCAACACGTAAATTTCGCCATATAACGCACATTAATTTAGCTTCAAAATTTAGGAAAAAATAATCTTTAAGTATATTCACTATATATTTTTTATTTTATATCAAACACCGAGATTTACAAAAAAATAAATTATATCAAAATTTAGAGGAAAGAAATGTTTGGCCCTTTTTGAGCCAAGTAACCATGTATTTTTAATTTTTTTATATTTTTAACACATAAATTTAGCCATAGCGTACATTAGTTTGGCTTAAAATTTAGAGAACAGAATTTAATTTTTAAGTAAGTAGACTATGTATTTTTAATTCTGATTTCAAAATTATTAACTTGTAAATTTTTCCAAAACACATATTAAATAGATAACAATTTGGAGAATAGAATGCCCTTTTTAAGTGAATTGACTATGTATATTTAATTATGATATTTTTATCACGTAAATATATTCAAAACGTGCATTACTTTAGCTCAAAATTTTGAGAAAAGAATGCTCTTTTTAAGAAAATTAACAATGCATTTTTAATTTTAATATTCTAACAATTAAACTTAGCCAAAACGCACTTTATTTTAGCTCAAAATACACAGAAAATAATGTAGTTTTTAAGTAAATTGACTACGTATTCTAAATTTTGATATTAATATTTTTAAAAAGCATATTTAGCGAAAACGCTCAACATTTTAGCTCAAAATTTGTAGAAAATAATGCTCTTATTTATTAAATTGTCTGTGTATTTTCAATTTAGTACTTTAACACGTAAATTTAGCCAAAACGCACATTATTTAGCTGCGGGAGTCAGTATCTTTCTATTCCCGCTCCTCAAAACCAGAAACTCTACGCAGTGCCATCGCCTTGTGCTGGATCACTTCACTGTGCGACGTTCCGATGATAAGCACGAGCCGACTGATGTTCCGATGGAATTTAACAACAAATTCCTGTAGAAATAACCCTACCATCCCCTCGTTATTCCCGCGACTCATCGACTGAACTTGGCCCCAGTGAAAACAAAAACTTCGGGCTCAACTTCACCACTGGAACTTGAAAATGAAGCGCTGTCTTCGTGTACGAGCGTGAGTGGTGAAGCACGTCGTGGAAGCCAGACCGCCCTTGCCGTTTACAGAAGAACCGCATAAAGAATAATTTCCCAACCATCCTTGCAATAGCTTAAGTGGAAATAGTTCAGGTAAGAAGGCTGCAAGTGGAAGTTCCTCAGAACCTGAGATTAGAGTTTGCTTCAAGTTCAAGTGAAACTTACTCTCGAGGATGCGGAAATTCTTTCTGTGTACACTTAGCGATAAATTGCGAAGTTTTCTGTCAAAGTTTCCTAAGATGTTTCTCCTCAACGTTTCCCTCGTTCATAAGTACGGTAGTTGGCGCCTCGAAGTAGTTGTCACGATATTTTCTTGTAGTTCCTCCTAATTGTATTCATTTAACTTAATGATGTTTGCATAGGCAATAGACGTTTCTTCTGGAAATTTTCGCTCCATGTTAAAATTTTCGCGCCCTGCAGGAAGTCGCGAGTCTAGTATTGGTGGCGGTCATATCTGTGTGAATTTGAAGTATAAAATGAAAGTTTGCTTAAACTCGCTTTAAATAATTTAAATTGAGTTTTGCGTTGCCCTTCAACCCTTGCAAACGTCCATTTAGATGCAGCAAGCCAGCTTGTCGTGTGCTAGCTATTCAGTTGTAGCGGTATCGCTTCAAGCGTTCGACAACGTCAAGTTATCAGGTCTTCCTGTCACAACTTATACAATATGAAACAGCTTATGAAATATGAAACGGCTTTTGAAACAATATGAATAATTCTTGAAATATGAAGCGTATCAAATTCGAAACTCAAGGAAATAAATGTATGATCATCAGACTAATTAATTTCTTCTTATAAACCTCACATGCACGATGATATGAGATGATATGAAATGAGAGTTCGTGGTAGAGATTCTTTCATTATGAAAACACAGATTCATTCTGAAGTATGAACATTGCATGTTTAAACTTCTTGATTGATAAAATCGGCATTTTTTACTCGGTAGGAATTTAAGTTGAAAAAAATTCGATGTAATAGCGCTAAGAACCTGCAGGGACAGCAACGTGAGCATTATAACCTATACTTATTACTACAGGTTGATCTTTTGGCTACATATAGGAGCGTGATGAACTCCTTACTTTGTACCTCGAGTGTGAGTTCTTATTGCGCAGTGTTAGCTTTTTGGGAATTCTTCACCGAAACTGATGAAGTTGCATTTGTTTTTTTCTGAAACGAAATCTCTTATATAATAATAATTAATGTGTTATTGGTTTGGTTGAGTGGATGAGGTGGGTTTGGTTAGATAAATCGCTTAGAATTAGATTATGCTATTTATTTTGGGTAAGGTAATGAGGGATAGATTTTTATGAATCAACACCTCGGAGAACTGAGGTTATAATACGTAGCAGCAAAAGGTGGATCTTTACCATACTAAGTATATTTATAATATAATATCTGCGCTACGATAGAAATGCTGTTTAGTTAAGCCAGCAAAGTTTTGTCTCTCCCTGGTTCTTTGCATCATCTTATAATTGCTAGATTAATAAAAACACTTAGACATTATTTAACATTTCACGTATTACACCATGTCAAATGATTAAACTAATAAATATCTTGTACGTAGCAACTAGCAAGTATCTTGTAGATGTCAGCAAAGTTGGAGGGCCCGAGCTAGCTCCCTAGTAACAATTTTCAGAAGGGCCCATGTTGGTCCCAAGTGGCATGACAATATTGGCCACATGTGAAAATGCCATATGGCAGCCCCATGGTTTTTGTGAAAATTCTGCCCAGCTAGGCCACGTAGAAATCACATGATTTCTACATAGGGCCAATATACCTCATACATGGTAAAGCAATGCGGACCCCATATGTTGGAACCATAATGCCACCTCTTTTCCACATTGTCGCATGGGCCCGACATGGGCCCATTGTAGAATTGTTACTAGGTATATGGTCAGCCTAACTCCCCTGAGCGACCATCACGATGTTTAGAACGCCTGCTCAACGCATTTGGATCAAATATGATAGATTATGAGAGGAAGTCGTAAATAAGGCAATCAATGACGTAATTAATGTTTCTTGCTGATGGCGTTGAGACCTAGCCATAGGGCTCAAGGACTGGAGTGGAAAGACAAGCTGTCAAGTCGGCGCGTATTTGGGCAGATTTATTGACTATTGCTTTTGAACTGAGACGATCGAATGCACTGCTAACGTTGCACGGCAACGATCTGACGTACGGTGTTTGTACCAAGAATGGTATTTTGAGCCTGAAAAAGAATTACTCTCATGCATTGTTTTTTCACTGTACTTTTTTAGAACCACTCAACGTGTTTATATACCGACCTTTTCTGAAGATGTGCTATGCTGTAGCATTTTAGCTACTGAACATTTTATGCGAGAGTTTCCTACTCTCCTTGCTGACATATACAGTTCAGCCTCTAGAGTAATTCTGGTGCAGACATTACTAGAAGCATAGAGAAACTTGCAGAATATGTTCAATGTAGGTTGTTCGTGAAATGTAACTACAACATCACAGATGATCTGTTCAGCATGTCACGGACAATTTTACGGTCGGACTCGCGTCGGGTCTCCGAATTCAATGATCAAGGAATATCTCCCAAACTAAAGAACGCAGCTTGAAACTTGGTGGTAGTACGTATTCATTAGGACCTAACGATGATGTTTAGCTCGTGAGAATTTTTGGACTTTCCCCTTCATTCGTGAGATGGC
The DNA here is from genome assembly GCF_000764305.2 of Hyalella azteca. Lineage (NCBI taxonomy): Eukaryota > Metazoa > Arthropoda > Malacostraca > Amphipoda > Hyalellidae > Hyalella > Hyalella azteca. Next base: position 25,971 of record NW_025942245.1, read on the forward strand.
GATAATAGCCTAAATTCGCAATGGTCAAGGAATTTCTTAACTACTGAACAGATTTGAACTACTGAACATTGTATAAAAATACCTAACCTTCCAACGGCGATAATAATTTGCGAATAAATAACTTGTCAAGGGTTACGGTTCGTAAACATTTGGGTGGATGCAAAACAATAAGTGAACGCTAAAGTATTTATTAATAAAAAGTTAAATATAAGTATTTAAGGACAATTAATTGAAGTAAGGACGCAACGCTACATAAAATAAAGACGGAAGCACAGAAATTAAAAACGTGATCAGAGCTTGTGGGACGGGAAGTTCGGCCACATAGGTCCGACCGGTAAAAAAACTGTTTAGTTAAATAAGCACCGCTTGCCTGGGCTTAACACTTGCTATTTCATATAGAATTATCGATTTCAAAATATGACGTACAGCAATTATAACGTTAAAGTTCAAGTCGGTTACGGAGGTTACCTGTCCAGCGTGGAAGGATCTATATTTAGCAGAGCATAGCGTGGAAGTCAGTATTGGAATGTAAGGCAAAGTGTGTTCAATAAAACAGGATCGCATGCCCTTACACTACTCCCCTCTGAGAAAATTGAGAGCGGGCGTTAGGATTTTAACTAAAATTAAGTGTATGCGTTTGCCCGACTGAGAATTATTGCAATATTCAACTCAACCGAGGTTACAACATACTAACACTAACTTAACATTCGTAGTATCCTTAGTATTTGTTTCGGACGCAGCAGTCTCAGGCTACGATAGACAGCCGCTTTTGATTATCGCTCATCCGCCCTCATTTGGGCCAGCTGATGCACGATGCTGTTGCTTGCTTCTCGCCGCTGGTAGTGTTGCAGGGGAGATCGATCTGGGATTGTGCCCAGGAACACGTGCAGTCGTCCCATGAAGGTCTCCAGGGTGAACTACCCCTCTCTTAGATCCTTTGATAGAACGTTAAACAGCCTCGGCCCTGCCACGGAAAATGATCCTTCCCGCAGGGATTGAAATCTGACTGCAGATCTGTTACGTAGTGTAGAGATCTTGTACAGTCTCTCCCTTATCTCGTTGTGATTTGTCTCAATACTGAAGGTCTCGCTCTCGAAGTTTGGCGCCATTCCGGTTATCATTTTCCATGTGTACAGAATGACATATATCTCTCCTGTCTCCTCTGCAGTGACTACAGACCAAGGCGACTCAACCTCTCCCAGTAGTTCAACTCTTCCATCCCTCTGATCCTTGAAGTGAAAGTTTGCTGGACACCTTCCAGTTGCCGCACTGCGCCGAGTGTGAACGGGGTCCAGAGCAGGTAGCAGTCTTCAAGAATTGGTATTACAAGGGCTCTAAAGACTGTCATCATCGGTTCCGCTTCTCTTGTTCTGAACGTCCGCCAGATCCACCCCATCTGTCGCCTACCGCTTGCGGCTATTGCCGTTGTGTGTTCACCAAATTTGACCTGAGTATTCATCAACCCTCCTAGATCGCGAACGAGTCGCTTCTCTTCGATTTGCGAGTTGTCAGGTTCTAGGTAGCGGTGCTCCATACCAGCTGTTCAGCTATCTCTCTATCTCAGAACCTCAAACTTGGTCCCGTTGAACTGCATGTTGTTCACTTGGGCCCATTCATATATTGCAGATGTCTTCTTGCTACCTCTCGCAATCCCTCCTGTCCGTTATGGTCATTAGTATCCTGGTGTCCTGGAGGCGGCCGTTATCTGGTTGTTCAAGCTCACTCGTTTTTCTATGCTTCAGTATAGTTACCGTACCAGTATAGCTTCCACTATACTTCAGTAGACGAACTTCAGTAGAAGTGAACTGCACGAGCTAGTCCATTTTTAACAATTTTTTGGTCGTAGCATGGAGTAGTGGCTATTACGCTTTAGCGCGGCGGCCTCTTTTTGACTTTCCGCTGTCGTTGATAACTTTTACCAACGGTGGGGGCCAGTGTTGCCAGGTTTTTTCTCGGCGATAATACCAAATTGCCTAGCTTAAAATACCAGAAATATACCAGAAATTCTATTGTTCAAAAACGGACTATTACCTCCAAATTTAATTAAATTATTCGTCAGAAACGTTGGTTATAGAAAGAAAACAAAAATTATCTTATGTACTTTGCATTTATCTAGCTTGACGATAATTAGAAAAATTGAACACGTTATATTTTTCCTCTGTTTGGAACATTTAGACACTTTTCTTTTCAGGTGTTTGATTACATTGTCACTTTTTCCTTTTCTTATCACAGTGTCGCACTTCTCCCTCTTCGCTCAACATGAGCAAGCCACGGAAACAGGGCATCTTCATTTTGCTTATTTTCGTACATGCTTGCATATTGCATTTATCTAACATTTCGGGTTTGATCACTTGTTGCGGCTGAGCAGATAGCTTTTGGTCCGAATAACGGACTCAAGTACCTTGTTGAAATTTTATTTCGTTGCTTGTTTTTCACATAGGTGACTGGTGAAAACATTCGCTCCACGAATTCATTGGAGACAGGTCAAAGTAGACAAGTGATGCAGTAGGCAGCCAGTTCTATGAATGGACGATGATTTTTAAGATCAGCGAAATATTGAATGGCACCCCAGAATTCAAATAGCACTCCAATAAGTGGCACACTAGAATTCAAAACCACACCACAAAAATGGTGGAACTTGCGTCGCAGAGATCGGTTCGACAACCTCTCTCCTCCTAGGCCATATCATCACTGATAATCAATCAAGGATCATCACTCTCGTGCTTATATTGTACTAAACACACTTGTTAAATGTTAACAATTAGATTGGGGTTATTTCATCAAGCGGTAAACTTGCGGGTCCAAAAAGGCGGGAAAGCTCTAGTCGCGCCGGTCTGAAGGTAATCTATATAATCCACGCCTACGCTGGAGGAAGTTCGAACTTCCGAGGTGGAACTTGCAGTAAATTTGCAGTAAGCCAGAAAATACCAGAAAAATACCAGATTTAGGCAAATATACCAATATACCAGATCTAAAATATTAATACCAGACACTTTCTGAAAATACCAGGTTTGTGAAATTTGGTATAGAAATATACCATCTGGCAACGCTGATAAACCAAGTACCAACCAGCTATGATGAAATCTATTACCCTTTCAAAAATGGCATGAATCCTTCGTTATGCCTTCTCGCAGCCGGTCTTGATTAATATCGTCCGACTGAAGATAGAACAAGGGTTTAATGCGCTTTATAATTAAAAATATTATTTAAAAAAATGTTTATATGAATAGTAATGATTATAACTGTTATGAATTATCCAGAAGCACTCAAGGCAATTTCTGTCTTTGATATGCTAAACTTGAAACTGTTGAAGCTAGTTATCGCACAATTAGTTATATTTAATTGTCTATATCTTTATTTACTACATTTTCATATAATCATGTCATTTATCTTCCAAAAATGGTATACTTTAATAAGTATACTGCAATCCACATGTAGGGCGTTCTTAGAAATGAAGAGCTTGGTAAGTATTGTAGTATTGTTTCATCTCACTTCAGTATTGCTGATTCCGTGCTGAAGCGGCTGATTCCGTGCTTTCACACGGTAACCGCGAGCGCGTCAGGGCTTTAGTTCCTTTCGGTCCCCCAGCCATTGCAGTGCATCTTGCTTCATTCAACGTAGCCTTGTGACCACTGTCACACTTGAGCAAGGAGCAAGCCTCCAAGAGGCCCACTGTTTCCGAGTTAACGTACCAGCTTCCTATCCAGCCTTGTCATGATCATCATGATATCCAGAATCTTCGTGGTCGATTTTGATGGACACGGTGATGGTCGATTTTTAGTATCTCTGCGGAAAAAGAAAAACTTCCTTTTCTTCTCCGGATCAGGTTTAACAGGTTCTTCAGGGGATCCCTGAATTCCAGGCACCTAAACTTATGGAGCATTGAAAGGAAAATTAAATGGGCCTTCTTGAGGCTTGACTTCTACTGGTCCCATCCGTGTCTTGCTTATGTGTGATTTTGTTGGTTGAAATTAAATCGGGAGTAAAATGAGTAAGGCAGTACAAAAATGAGACATTTGTATCGAGAATTCTTCAGTTTATTCATAAGTCACCGATCACTAATTTCGAGAGGTGCAATAGGTTTCACCTTGCTCAAATAAATTTCTCGTGATTTCAAGCAAACATTTGCAGTTGTTGCAGGAGAGTGTCTTTACATTCCCGTTACAATTTACTCGTGAAAAGTTCTAAATTGGAATTTAAGCGCGAAATAAAACATATGTTCGTAAACGGCACGTGAAGTCTCCTGTCAATAAAGTTTAATTAATCAATTAATTAAAGTGCAGTGTCACTTTAGTGCGCCTATCCCAAATTCTTCGTTTCAACCCCTGGACCGTCTGAATCAATCCTCTTCTTCGGACGTTGGGCTGCAAAAACCGAAGTGAATATGTTCGTCGCATTTGTTCAGGCGGGGTTTCCTCTGCGCGGCTTCTCGAAGTTGTACCAGCCGGATACTTGTACGTATATAGCTCATCTGGATAGAGGCGTTAGATTCGTTGGCGTCTTCGTCTTCTGACTCAGTGTTAAGGCTCTGATTGAGAACCGCGAGGCCTCGAACAGGCTCGGCTCTACCCTATGAGTTTCTTCACAAATTAGGCTGAATTTTACTGTACTCTTAAATGAGATGGCGATATGGATTTTTCCATGTTTACCCAGTTACTTATTTATAAACGGTGGCCAGTAACAAAAATTATGTAAAATTTGTTTTAAAAGTTATAATGAAAGGAATTTTAAAGAAACTTTGAATATTATTGTTCACCAAGTCTGCGACTTTTTCACTTTTTTCGAGATGTAAACGGGTTGTAATTTTAATTCTCCATTGAATGGTATACTCGGCATTCCATGATCAGCCTCCTTGTTGTAGAGATTATCTACCAAAAAATAGTTATGATCGAGCCTGCTGATACGCGGAGGGGAAATACCGCATACTAACTGCTCAAACGCAGACGTTGTGGAATACATGAGGGGAAAGAGACGTCGTAAATTACTGAACTGTCAGTTCACGACGGGCGGCGTGGTGAAGGCGAACTCAATGAGGGGCGAGGAATAATACGTGGCCAGTGGTCGGCCTAGTCCAATTAGTTATAGCCGACCGCTGGCCATTCCTCGGCCACCTGAAAGCGACCAGTTGCCGCAAGAAATTGGCTGGCGATAGGATATCATATTAAAAAGAGTACAAGCTCGAGGGTAGCGACTAGCCGAGCTTCGGGCAAATCAAGAATTTCACACGATGGTCGCGAAAACTTCGCTCTCAGACTTTGCTGCATTCTGACTACAAGCCTTAACTGTCATTTACGTCGGCATTCGCACTTGCCGCACTGACCCACTCGGGTTAGCCACGGGAATAGGTGCGAAACGTGAAATCCTTAGAAAACTGCCATAAAGGGGGTACTGTAGAAATCTATCTCCTTCTAGGTTTTTGAAGTTACAGCAATGAGACACGTACCATTCGATTCGCAATCAAAATATCTATCTATTCGTCGTAGCTTTTTTTGAATTTCGAATTTTTGTGGATGTGGGAGCATTTTTCCCAAAATTTTCGAAAATTTTTAGATTTTCCCCAATTTCCCTTCCCTTTTTTCAAAATATTTTCAAAACTATAACGAAATTGAAAAATGCTACGACGAATCTCTAGATATTTCAATTGCGAATCGAATGGTATATGTCTCATCGCTGTAGCTTCAAAACTGTAGGAGGATATGGGTTTGCAGTTACAATAAGTTAATTGTTCAGTAGAGCCTGACAAAGTCCAGGGCGCCTCGAAATAAGCGTTCAATGTGGCAAGAATGCAAGACTAGGCGATACTGGAGATCAATTCCTGTCAAGGATGGTGTGAACGACGACACGCAAACCCTCCCGTACAACTGCGGGCGGGTAACTGAAGCACATCGTATGTGGACTAGCTATTTAAATATGCTACCGGGAATTTTTGCCTATCTTAAATGTGAAAGAACTCCACCACCCCCCCCACCCTTTCGCGATCTGTCGTGAACACATAAATCAACTTACAGAGATGATTTTGGTACCGTTGAATAGAGCAGAATGTCAGCTTCAAGACGAGACTAAAAACCGGAAAAGCCAAAATACAAAAATTTTGGCCAGACGCTCCCCTTAAGCGGGTTCATCTGCCGCTGCTGCTGTCACAGACAATTTATACCACTCACTAAAAACGAAGTCTATTCCTCGCTGGGTCAGTTCTTGCAAGATGTTCGTCACCCCTACCCTGATTTTCTCCCGGTCGACATCTTCACTCTGGATTGTTTCTTGCGTTAGGAATTAAAGTAGGAATGGAGAAGGTTGTAAGTAAGTTGTGCCTATCAATTCTTAGTAGCCGATTCTCATTAAATTATAATCGCAAAATGACGTATTCAAATTTAAGTAAAAGAAAAAATAAACATACATCTGGGAGCTTCGAGGCAAACGTCACGATTCAAGCTCTTTTTGCACTTCACTAACACATAAAAGTTGGTCGATTTTTATGTGATCTAGATTTACCGTAGTATGTACATTAATATCCTTGTGATACTGAATTATTTGTAGTCAAGATTCTTCAAGTGGATTATTCTCTTACCATTTCACCTTCTACCAAGCTTTTGAACGTAGCAGCTGGATATAAAAAAATATTGAAGTTCAATTTACGTTTCCGATGAACGCAGCTAACTATGTGGACAGTCATTTTTAAAAATCTCATTTCAGGTGCTGGTAAAATTTTTACATTCCTGTCCTGAGATTCGAAAAAATGAACTAAGATTTATTTAGCTCCATTCAAATCAATGAATAAATAAATTTAGATGGCTACCTGCAAAATTGCCATGGAAATCGATAATTTAGCTAGCGTTAAAGGCCCTTTTCTACTACGGGACTGATTCTGATGGATTAAGACTGGCCTGATACCAATAAGCCTCTTGGCTGGGCCTCAGAACTGGCGTGCGCGTTTCCACTACGCGCATGTGCTGGGACCGAGACTGACCGTCTGGGCTACCGCACTCGCTGGCCTTTGAAGATAGATTATGCTGCCGCTCTTGCTTTACTAGCTGTTGTCACTATGCGCAGGAGGAAACAAAGATCTATTTACTCAATAGCAGTTTTGAAACGCAAGAATGGTTTCAAACTTCTCATTAATATAGTTTATCCGTGTAATAACATACATTCACCCGGGGATTAAGAAAAGCGTTATCTTATTATACCTTTAATGTGTCGAGAAAATTAAATGTAATAAATACGTCACAATGTTTAACCATGTCTGGTTTTTGGTCTATAGATTTAGATAGGTATAATAGCGTGTTTCACAAATGCTACTACTATTATTAGTTATTGTGTTTATTTACTGAGTATACATACACTGTAAGTACAATAAGATAATTAAGATTTTTTAATTGACGGACGAGTGAATCCATGTTAATAAACTGATAAAATCTGTTAATAAGAAGTTAGGAAGTATTATTTTCATCGATGTTCGTGGATGGATCTAATTTCTCCATCTCCTTACTTATTTTTTCTAATTCTTAAATTCTCAAGACTCTATCTTTGTAAACAGAACTTTTTACTTGCCATAGGCAAGGTGCCTCTATACATAAATCTATAATCATTACAGTAGCCTTTCTGCTCCACTCTCCGGCGTGTGACATGGCCCTATCGAAATTCGAAGACCTGTCAGCCGCTGGCACACGGACGCCCCAGGTTCTTATGGCCGGGTAAATTAGAAGCTCTATGTCCGCATTAGGTTCCGGTTGCCGTAGCGAAATAAGCGCCGAAATGGAATCTTGTGAAATTACTCGTCGAGCTCTGTCTCTTATACACATCTTTAGATGTTGTAAAATATTTTAACGGGACAGACACGGCCGAATATGAAAAATGCTTAAAAAAATGCCCCCTCCCTTCCCCCCCTTATGGGGGGAAGGGAGGGGGCATTTCAATCTCNTGCGATAGCGTCATCAGCGTTTGACCAGGGGCATCATGACGAAGCTTGACCAGCTGCTCTTTTTAAGCATATTACGCAGATTTGGCCTACCGGGCAATTGACTTCCAAAAGAAGCTGGTAAATAGAAGCAAAACACCCTACGTGGCCGACTTGCTCCTGATTCACCCCTAAGCCGAATATAGTTCCTCTAAAACGACCTTAATCGGCACGAAAATTTTGACAGGGGGTCAAACGAAAAGCAAAGAGGCAGGCAATTGTGCGTCTATTGGAGCGTCAGCCCAACACACAACCTACTGGGACGGCAGTCACAGCGACACTCGCTTGCCCGTCACGCAAGTCTAGCCAAAGATTGAACAGGGCTTGACTCCCCGTCGCGCCAGTCTCGATGGTCGGGACTGCCTCAGTCCGGACTGAAAAAGCAGTTTTTCAGGCGTAAGTCTCGCATAGTCTCATAGGGGGAAACGGGCCTTTATAATCGCTAATACCAGACTTGAGGTGCAACAAATGTTCATGCATGGTGGTCAGAATGTCATTCCGCACATCATCGCCTGCCTTATTACCCATTCCAACTGTATCGGAGACATCGTCAATCCAACCATCATTAGGCGATTGCGAAACAGTCCTCACCCTATCCACAAAGTCTTCCTGAACTGCAAGACTCTTCTAGCCAAGCTATAAAATTTTCAAGAGACTTATCATTGCTGCTGCCTCTACCGGTATTAATTGAAGAAACACGCGCCGAAAGTTCCTGTGCCTGTTTATCGTCTACTAGTATGGACACCCGGTGCTCTGTAATAATTTCGGTCGCATTCTCGTTGTCAACATTCCAGTTTACCGCCGTTTCAGCATCCAAACTGTTAAAATTGGCAGTTTATATTACACCGGAACGTGTACAAGACCTTTGAAGTGCCAAGAAACTATTATTTCCATTACCAGATGAACAATCCCGACTATCATCGGGAGCGCAGCCCTACACCACAAATTTAGCTCGTAAACAAGCCCTAGCGCCAACGCCTACCCTATAATGCAATAACTAAACTCAGCTCACACCCAAGAAGCTGTAGGTAACTGAGTCATCTCCCCACACCAACTTTAAGCAACACCTACCTCACTCCACAGCCTGCTGAATCAAATAGTCAATTGTCAGCAGGTCCTACTCCACAGAATTTTACCACATACTATCATTTCTTACACACGCCGTAAGCCTTACTGGCCGCAGACCACGCCGGATCACCGTAAACCTGCTCTGCTATTTGCAGGACTGGCGTAATCCCGCCGCACTCTACGAGCAGAAGCGCAAACCGCCGTCCCCATAACGCCATGCCCCGGCTCTCCCCCTTCGCAGCCATAAGGCTTTCTTCAATTGCTGATCAGTTGTGCGCCAGGTTAGGTTAGGTTATGTTAGGTCCCTCCATCGCGCCAGGCGCATTACTGATCGGGCAACGAGAAAAGCCTTCTGCTGGCTGCGAAGGGGGGAGAGCCGGGGCAAGGCGTTATAGGGACGGCGGTTTGCGCTTTAGCCTGTGGAGTAGAGCGCCATGAAGCAGTGGCTGTGACGTAACGGCGCTGTTATGTCGGGCGCTTATTTTCAAAAGCCGCGAATACGCCAGGCTGTGTTTCATACAAGCACGCAACAGTTTGGCTATTTGCCCACGGCTGTTGCTTCGGTGGCTTGATGTCAGTTGGCTGATTGATTCAAATCCAGGAAAGGAAATGACACCTATGGCTTTAGGCACTTAATCACACAGGCTAATATGCCCTCTAGCGTGATTACGAGCGGAAAGGAATAGAGATTGAATTGTGGGCAAGGGCTATGTAGGGGTCTATACTGCGTCCCCTATCATCAATCAGCGAGATTTTACAGGACACTTCAGGCGGAGAACTAGTGGCTTCAGGAGACTTTGAGTTACGTTGAACAAGATCGTCCGTATTTTCCTCTACATCCATTTCATCAAAGCTCCAATCAAGAGCCTTACGTCTAGAAGAACTATCACTAGGGGTTAGAACACTGGATGAATTCGACAATGTTTTGTGAAGTAAAAGCCTTTTAATCGTAAAATTTCTCTCTTAAATCTAAAATACAATTAATATCTGGGACCAGTGGACATCTATTATCAGTCAGATTACCATTAAAATCTGCAGAAACATTTATTTCTGTTGCTCTATCAAGATCATTACACGCGCTCATATCTGGCAACTCTACAACAGTTAAGGGATACATATCAATATTAGTTACGGCATTACATTCTGGAATTTTAGAATCGGATGGATCTTCGCAGCTCTCAATTACACGATTATTATCATTACAGCGCTCGTTATTATGATTGCTAGACAGATCATAGTTACCAGACGTATCCTCAATTCCAGAGTGCCGCGTATTGTTGCATACTTTTAATGCCTTAAAGACAGTTGCTGGCCTTCTGTACTGACGCTGTTCTCGACGATAAGGGCAACTTAGGATAACGTGTCCATTGCCTCCACAAACGAAGCACAGTCCTAGACGTGAGCGACAATCGCAACGCACGTGCCAAACACGATGACAGTAGTCACAGGTGATATCGTCTCCACTAATAGGTTGGTTAGTCTGATGATATAAATTTATTAATTAATACTCAATTAACTCAAGCACTGTCTTGCAGGTTGGTACTTATTTAAAAGACAAAGTTATCACACATATACTTCAAATACTGGTTCTGTACAATTGCGCTGTGTCTTATACAGACCACTCCAGCTAAACAAAGACTATAACATGAGTTACAAAAATCCTGAATGTATTCAAAACCCAAATTGCGGAACTGAAAAGTCTAAATGAAAATGGAATAGTTGTTGCTATAAAATATTAAAAAAATTATACTATACCCTAACATCATACACTATCAGTACGATCTTGAAAATCCAACAGCGGGATTACATAAAGGCTTTAGGGGTCATCAGTACAGAAAGCGATGTTGGATGACGGTATGGGGAAGTCAGATGTGGAATGGTTGAATAATCAATAAGAAATGACAGACCCCTGAGAGTCTGAAGGCTGTTTCTTGGTTGTGCCTTTTTGAAAGCTCTATAAATAAATATAATAATATATACGTGTTGTTCGAATTAGAAAAAGAAAACACAAACTCACCTATTCTCTATACATACTCAATGACTTGGTCATTAATTTCCGCAAAAAAAAACCTTTCCCCCCATTAATTTGCACGTTTGGTCCTATAAGCTGCTCGCCTTGAAAGAAATATTTAATTGATTCATGAATCAAAATTCAGTTCCTCGAGGAGTGAGTGAAATTTACTTTCACTTGCTTCGCTTAGAATGAGGACGTCATCTATATATCTTTTATATAGAACAAGTCCCGGTATCCTGTCGAGAAAACTCAAGCGAGTGCATAAAAATATCTGCCACCTCCGGTGAGCAGTTGGACCTGAAGATTTAACCAGCAATGAATTTTGACCTTTTCTCGCAAGGACACTCGTAAAACCTAACGTTAAGGCACATCGGCCAACCCGATGTCCTGATACTATAATAAAAATTTAAATAAATGCGTCTGGGATATTGAGTACCAATAAAATATTTTGATCTTCGACAAAATAATTATATTCGCTGATTGAGTTACAATGTTCAGTAGTTAAAATAAAAAAGAAAGGTTCGGAAGAAAGGCTACCTATTTCTTGGTTGTGCCTTATTGAAATTGACCAGTTTGCGTACATGATTCGAGTCACGCTTGCATTCAAGATCTTGTTTAGATTCCCTTTCTTCTTTGCACTCTTGATTGTAGCTTAATTTTTTTCGTGATTTTTCGACTCAACATAATTTTATCTATATTTGTGTACACAATTTTTTGCTGTATTTGAGAACGTGATTTCGTATCAAATTACATGTTAGATGTTCCCTCCACCCAGACATAAAAAACAATTTGGGTATAATGGTGACACGAATGATCAGTTTATACGGTTTTACCGTAAATATAACCTACTACAGTTTAGCGCAGTTTTTCTTTCAGTGAGGAGTCCAAGTTTTTTTAGAACTTCAATAATCCTCTTATTCATGTTCCACATTTGGCAAATTCTTCGTTTTTGAAGTACAGCCATAGATCATGAAAATTCGTTGTTATGGAAACAACAAGTTTTTAGAACTGTACTTCCGTCTATAGTTTACGTCTTGGCATTCGGTAGGATTCCGCTAGTCAGTTGTGAGAATTTTATTTTATCTGTGTGTGCTAAACAAATGTGCTGAACTATATTTGTTTTTTTAGAAGTGAAATGTACAGAATAGAGCAGTAATAAGTACCTGCTCGGTTGCTTATAAATTTCATCAGGTTAGGTATAAATAACTGAATATTAATTAGTTATTACTAGCTAAGTAGGCGCAATTCCTTGAAAGTTTAATAATGTACCTACAATGAGTGTCAATTTACGGCTCAACGACTTAATTCCTCTATAAAACCTTGTACCGTCAATGCCACTAAAGTCGCCATGCCACAATGAAAAAGGAATAATTCTTAAAATAGGACCAATACGATCATTTCGTTATCATAGAAGAATTTAAACTATTTGTTTATAATACTTACACGTAGTATATTGCATTTTCCTGAATTAAAATGTAAACAGTTTAGAGATTCTAAATTAACATCGCGAAAATTCTTCAAGCGAAACAAATTTGTTCCTTCACCTCTGTGAACCGCGTTCGAGCGATGTTTTATTATCACGAAAATGTTTTGCGTATCAAACCGGGCTCATTTGAATGGTGAAACGCAGTGAAAAAGAGGTTCGTTTTGCCTGTCCTCCTGATTTTCATTATGCTTAAATATAATCAATAATTTCTAAGTATACTTGGTGGCTTATGTTTATTAGAATTTTTGGGAAAAATGACAAAGTTTGTGTTGGACAAATCTTTATGAGGCAGGACTTGAATATAATTTTTATTGCTAATTTATAGGCTGCTAAGTAAATTTTTTATAAAATAACAACTGCTCAACTTAATTTCGAACTCTCGAACGGCAGTTAAATGGGACTACGGGAGTACTTCACCGATTGTGGCTCCGGTCGGACATTCCTTTTATTAACATTACTGTAGTTTGAAAATGAGTGACAGAATTTGATATTATTGGAGGATTCTAATTCCCAACTACTTCGTAGTTTGCTACAGGCCGGATACTAAAATCTCTCACGGAGATTGGTTGTTAAAATACCAACCGCAGATAAAGAAGAATTAAGCAACGAGGTCCAAGATGATGTGGTTTTGGGACGAATAGCGCAGGAGCCGGGGATTTCAAAGGGATGTTGCAAAATACAGAAGAGGACGTGGACAAACTCCAAAGTTCTGAAGAGCCCTTTCTACTAGCATTAACGAAGGTTAATGTAAGTAGGAATGTAATATATGTCATTCCTACTGCAGCGAAGGAAGGATGGCCTTGGTTGGCGGTGCGGCGAAAGGCGCATGTTGTTCCTCAGAGAAGCGGCCAAGGTGATGATGATTCGGCTGCATGCCGATCCAGCTTGCAAAGCCCACCTGGGGCGCGATTGGCTCTTAACTGGTTTCGAGAATCGAGAACGATTTTTCGGCCTTGTGGACTAAGTAATGAGCTGACTGAAGTGAAGGTTCAGTTGAAAAATACGGAAGAAATGGAAGTAAAGAACAAGACAGCTGATTTATCTGAAGTCGCTAGTGAAATCTCACGTGAATTACTTGATAGAGAACGTAGGAAGGCCAACCTGGTCTGGTTTGGGATTCTTGAAAGTAACGCATCTGATGCGATGGGCCGAGTGATGGATGACACGGCCTTTGTTGTAGACTGTTGCAGCAAGGTACTCAACACATCGATTGATGTTGAATCTTGCAAGAGGCTACGCTCGAAGGATGCTGCTGCCAACACCTTCAGACCTCTGCTGGTGACTGTAAAGGATTCTGCTCAGATCTGGAGCGTGCTGAAAACAGCGAGAAAGCTTGGAGAATCCGCTGATTACAGGTCAATTTTTGTAAAGAAAGATTCCACCCCCTTAGAAAGGGCGGTTTTTCGCAAGTGGCAGGAGAGAATCAGGCGGAAAGGCACGGAAAATCAGGTCAATCAATTCCAAGCTGCCAAGACAACACATGCTGCTCACGGACAGTCAGAGGAGATGGGAGGACAAGTAATTAGTAGGAATGATGTCCGTAGATCAAGGCCTGTAAATAATGTAGGAAGTAACCGCATACATAAAAGTGAAAGTGGATAAAATGTTTTTACAAGAACTCGGATTCTGTTTTGAACAAAAAAAGTGAACTACTGTGATCGCAAACGAGTGTATAGACATTATTTGTATTACAGAAACACTCCCTAAAAATCACGGGGGGAAAATTGTACCGGTTGAATTTCAGCTGCCAGGTTTTGATAGTTTTAATAACTTACATGAAGAGCAGTGCTGTAGAGGTGTAGTTCTGTGGGTTAAAGCCTCTTATGGGGTCCAGCAAGTTAAGTTATCTGCAGAGCATCAATCAGCTAGAGAATCAGTGTGGTACGAACTTACACTAAAAGGCAAAGATATGTAGCCTCCTCATAGGGGTCATTTACAAATCACCTATACAGCTCCTCTGATAACAATGAAGTACTAAACAGCCTATTACCGAGCATGTCATTCAGCAGGTCGCATTCGTTGATCGTTGGTGACTTTAACCATCCAGAAATAGACTGGACAGATGAATCTTCTCCAAGAGATGGGAATCACCCAGCATCCTTGTTCTTGGAGTCTTTGCGAGACTCATTTTTAATCCAGAACATTACCAAGCCAACCCATTTTAGGGGTAAACAGACCCCAAATATTCTAGATCTTGTGTTTACTAGTGAAGAATCAATGATAGATGAGCTTCGCCACGAGGCTCCGTTGGGCAAAAGCCACCACCAATCATTGTTTTTCAATATTAAGTGTTGTGCAGAAAAGACGCTTCGGAAGCGTGAACGTTTGAGCTTTGCGAAGGGCGACTATGATAAACTCCGTGAAACGGTGAATGCGGCGAATATTTCGGACTGTATTAAGGACATGAGTGTGGCTGTTTCATTGTCGTTTCTAAAAGACACGGTTATGTCTGCAGTTGATGCTTGTGTACCCAAGATTACGATTGGAGGAGTCAAAAAGTCCCAGTGGATGAACAGTGCAGTTAAGACTCAGCTAAAGACCAAGAAAGAAGCCTACAAGCGTTATTTACGAACTCGCAACGAGTCTGATTATAACCTGTATGCCAGAGCTCGGAAAAGCTAAAAAAGTTTGTCGCACTGCAGTGAAAAACTTCGAAAAAAATATTGCTAAAATGCAAAAAGAATCCGAAAGCCTTCTTTTTGTACGCTAGTTCAAAGTGTAAGTCAAAGGTCGGTATATCTGATTTGAAAGTAGACCAACGAAAGATTTCCTTTGATGAGAGCAAGGCTAACGTTCTTATTCAGTTCTTCAGCAGTGTGTTCACAGATGAGGACTTAACAGTATTCCAGATATTGAGGAGCGCCCAGTAGGCTCGAAGTTAACATGTTTTGAAATACACGAAGAGGTTCTCAAGCGCCTGGTAGCTCTAAATCCCAACAAGTCATGTGGACCAGACGGCTTCCATCGCACATTGCTCAAAGAATTAGCAACCGTTCTGACCGGCCCATTGACAGTATTCTTTCAAAAAACCTTGAACGACTGGAAATAAGCTCAACTAACACCATTGTTCAAAAAAGGTGACAAAAGCAGCCCCAGCAACTATCGCCCTGTCAGTCTGACAAGTGTTGTTTGTGTTTGTAAGCTAATGGAATCTGTTGTGAGGGAAAGGATTGTCGATCACTTGACTGCTCACCATCTCATATCAGATTGGCAACATGGTTTTATCGCCGGTAGATCCTGTACCACTAACTTATTATCTACGTTGAACGATTGGACTCGCCTGCTGGACGAAAGGGAGCCAGTGGATGCATTGTACCTCGGTTTTGCCAAACCATTTGGCAGTGTTCCGCATGAGCGGCTGTTGCGTAAAGTGAAGTCTTTGGGAATTGAGGGAAACGTACTCCAATGGATCAGAGATTTTCTAGTAGGTAGACGACAACGTGTCAGTATTAACGGAACCGTGTCAGACTGGGCATCAGTGCGCAGTGGCGTGCCACAAGGAAGCGTTCTTGGGCCTATTTTGTTCGTTGCTTTTAGAAACGATTTGCCAGAAGCAGTCTCCAGCGTGTGCTCCATGTATGCCGATGACACAAAAGTTTATAATACAGTGAAGGATGCGTCAAATAAAGCGCAATTACAAGATGGTCTTGACAGTTTAGTTAACTGGGCTGATACGTGGCAGTTGCGGTTTAATGCTGACAAGTGTAAAGTACTTGTGGTGCAACTGCAGTTTGACGCGGCGTCTCCGGATTAAAGCGACACTGGAATACCCAAGGCCATGCCCATACGGGGGATTTAGCGAAAACCTGCTCAATGCAGACGGCCGCAGAAAAAAAACGCCAAGTCTCGTTTGGCAAGCATGAGATCTTCAAATACCCGCCGGAACCACCGCGAGGAATACTTCGCTATCCAGGAGAGCCGCGGCGGTTGCCCAAGAGAGCCCGAGTCACCTTCGAATACGTGGAGGTGATGGAAGTCCCAATCGGATTTGATTTCTGATCTGGATCAAGGTAACCTTTTTTTATTTTTGCAGGTAACCACGCCAAAACCTGCTCTTTAAATTTCAGTTAAATTTATAATCTAAGTAATATATTTATGCGCCCTCGAGATACGCTCTTTACATGCCCCAGAGTCAGATTGATGTGCTTATTTGAGTGCCATGCATGCTGTCATCAGTTGAATCCTTATATATTCGACATATACGAGTTAGGTTTACTTACTACAAAGACCTGCTGTTACATATTAATTAATGTTATCTCATTACAGTCTTGTTGCTTATTTGAATTACATCCTGCCTTCCATTGACTAGCCCTATACGAAGCTGATTAGCTTATAAAAGTTATCCCCTAGGAACCCTAAGCGCCTTGCTTTACCGGGTTCTTATTTGTTTTGCTTTACCGTGTTCTCCGATGTGAATAAAGAATAAAGTTATACATTGATGTATTGCTGGAATTTATTTAAGGGAAGAATTATGCAATCTCACTTGCATCATTGCATGGTAATACCGTCTACAATATATATATATTTTTTTGTTTCAGGATGACAGCTGGGAGACGCAATATCGCAGGAGAAATGAAAACGAGGTTTTCAACCTCCCGTCAGCACCACTGCGAGAAATACTGCGCAAGCCAGGATAACCTCGGAGATTGCCTCGGGAAATTCGCTTAAAATGAGGATTATAGAAGACCATCGAAATACCAAGACCCTGAGCTCCTGACCGATGGTCGATGAGCTTCTGACCGACGGTTTCGGAGCTCGTCAGGGCTATAGACGGGACACTCGCATGCCATCGGGCTAGTGAGTGATAAGTAGTCACCTCCGTAGGAGGTTAAGTTCTGACGTCAGGAAGTGGCACTTAGGTAGGATGTTAGGTCTGTAGTCAGGAAGTGGCACCTAGGTAGGAGGTTAGGCCTTTTGTCAGGAAGATTGCACCTAGGTAGGGGGGTTAGGACTGTAGATAGGAGTAGGTGGGCCCATTTGAACACGTGTTCAGTGTTCAACTGGGGTCTCTCGTCCGCTTGCAACGTTTGCGGCGTATACGCTGTAAGAGGACGAGGGGCGGAGCGCAATGATGGGCTGGGTCCTCGTCCCGCGCTCCGGAAACGCACGTCGATTGACGTGCGGCTGAACGCCCATCACTTATTCTACGTTTCCATGTATTTCTTATTAAATTATGCATTTTTATCAGCCATTCTAATGTGTGCATAATAAATTTTGTATTTATAATGACCTCAAGATTCTTTCTGGTAACAGGTACCCGAAGTTTGTTTAGGTACTCCAACCAAAGACCATGCTGGAGGACCACCTTTGACGGCGACCCATTTCCTGCCACCAGCGACCGCGAGAAGCGAACTGAGTTTCCCAAGGATCCCTCGCATAGTGTAAAATTCTGTATTGCTAACGTGTACGCGTTAAAATATGCCTTGATATTGTATGCATATTATTATCGTCTAAAGTGTGCACATTAAATTGTGCATTTCAAGCATGTGCAAATTCAATTAATCTTATTACATGTTCTTGGCAAATCCTTCATTTCTTACGTGTGTTTTCGAAGTTTTGCACTGCTAACGTATGAGTATTGAACTTTGCATACCTATCATATTATATTTGTATAACTGATGCATTACCACTTACCATCAGCCGCAATGCAACGGAGGTGTTGTTCCAAGCTGCTACTTGGAGGCCGATTAATCAGCCGTACATTAAGATTGATGGCGCACAGCTTTCCACGGTCCAAACCTTCGAGTACCATGGGCAACAGGGTAAGACGACTTCGTGATCCAGCGACGGTTCGCTGGATCACGAAATCATTGCCAGGATCCAAAAGGCAAGCCAGGCATTTGGGCGGTTGCCCACCACAATGTGAAGTACAGTAGTATCAGCCTCTGTATGAAGCTCAAGGCCTACAGTACAGTGGTCCTCAGCACTCTCATGTACGGTTGTGAGACATGGACGTTGTACCGGAAGCATGTGAAACTGCTTGAGCAATTCCACCAGCGCTCTCTCCGCTGTCATGAGGATCCGTTGGCAAGATCGAATTATCAACCAGGAAGTACTCTACAGGCCATGATCTTCAAGATTCCGTTGTGATGGTCCGGACATGTTATTCGCATGGACCCACAACGAATACCACGGCAGGTATTAGATGAGGAGTTGTCAGCTGGATTCGGGAAGAAGGGCCGCCCTAGGAAAAAGTTAAAGGACCAATTGAAGCCATACTTGAAGTGGGTTGGAATTAACCCAAATCATCTTGAAGTTTTAGCTTGCAACAATCAGCAGGCCTGTCCACGTCCAAAATGCTGCCGGGACATTTGAAGCTGACCGACGCCGGCGACTTAATTGGCGCTGCGGCTGAACGCCGGGACCTGGCTGCGCCTGCGCCTCTCCCAGCAGTTGCCGACTTGCCGTGCCGTGCTCGCCGTACCTCAGGCCTGATGCCTCGTTTTTGGACTTCTAAAGCGGCCTCTAGACGCACAATATTATTGCGCAATATTTAGGTTTGCACAATATTATTGACCGTCTAGGGGCGATATTGACGGGCTGCGCAATATATTGCGTGATTTTCAGAATCTTGAAAATATATTGCACAAACCGGAAGATATTGTGCCGTGTAGGGGCTATATTGCGTAATGTTTTGTCAGTGTGTCCCCAGTGGTCGTAGGGAGCAGTTCTACGCTTATCTACGCGTCATTTTAGCAACGTGGTTTACATCGTGGCAGATGTTAAGATAGCTGATGAAGAATTTATGCTGGAATTCATCGAGGTATATCGGGGTCTCCCAGCTCTATGCCATGAAACCTGGCCTTCATTGTTGAAGAAATTCGAATAGTTATCTCTAACTAATTTCGCTTTGTTAGTTGCGTTTCTGGACGTGATGTTTGACGGGAGTGGTGTTATCTCATTGACCACTTCCCTCCACGATCCACTCGTTACTATTCCTGTCTGCAAGTCCTCACAGTCCACAAGATTCGTTGTGACATATGCTCGGGATTGGCGTTTTCGCAAGAAATTATGCAAATAGCAACATGCCAAGGTTACTTTTCCAGCCTTTTCTGGAGAAAGTGCTATCGGCTTTTGTAAAACACCGAATCGGCTTACCAATATTCCGAATGTATTTTCGACTACACGACTTTCTGCCAAAAAAAAACGAAGGGCAAAATTTTCTGGCTGTTTGGCAGTTGAGCAGGCTCTGGAATTTTCCATGTATTGTCAGCGAGCGCCTGCCCGAATTTCGTGTTACTGATTACACCACCGTCTGATATTCGCCCATTCACTCCAACATCAACAATCAGGAACTCGTAGTTTGCATTGGCCACTGCCATCATCACAATGCTGAAAATTTTTTTATAGTTAGTCCCAAACAATTAGAAAAATTCCATTGATCGTTAAAGTCTTGAGCAATTTGTTTCCATTCATAGTTTGTAGATGGTACCTGAAACACGAACAAATAACTTATTAAAAACTGCTTTTCGCGGGTGAATTTCTCTCTGTTGATAAACCACTGTTTCGACCATTTTCTACCTTTTTGCGAGCCTCTCTTACTTTTTTTTACGACTTGCTGACACAGCAATTATTACGCAGCACAAGTCATTATCGCTCAACATGTTGGCTACGTGAAAGTCTGGCTGGCACTGTTTGCGCAGTACGGTTGCACGTCTGGGGGCGTAATTGCACAATATATTGCGCAACCCATCAATATGGCCCCTACATGCTCAGTAATATTGCGCAACCCAAAATATTGAACAATAATATTGAGCGTCTAGGAGCTGCCGTCAATAAATTGTGCAAACTATATTGCGCAATAATATTGAGCGTCTAGAAGGCCCTTAAGCCGCATGAGGATTTACAGATGAGAGTGCACAAAGACAAACGTCATTCTCGACATCGAGAGACTACCATTGTTTATGGTAGTCTCTACATTATTCATGTAGAGCCTACCATGTTCATCTCGAGAAATTCTTCTTCCAGATGAACGCGGTGCAGAGCTTAGTTGACAAGAGGTATGTGGCTTGAGGCGGTGCAATACGTGGTGGATAAGGGACAGTACGCGACGGTGTCGCAACTCAAGAACGAGAAAGCCAGAGACGACGATTCACTCACAGAAGAGGAATGCCCTAGTCTTAACCAGCGTGTGGTGTAAGGGCTAATCCAGCGGCCATAAAAGCCACTAACATCATACAAGCGGCTTCTTTTATCGAGGTGTGCGCATACTTGAAAAGTTTCTTATCGGGTGGAAATCGTTTGCTTGCTATAGATCTTTCAATCAATCATTACTCCTGAATATAATTTATTGCATAGATAGATGATTTTAAGTACATTAAAAAATATTTCGTAATTGACCGCGATAAATAGATGAAAACCATTGTATAATTTTGAATCGTGTCGTAACAATACTCTAACATCGTGTTACACGGAATCGCAAGAAGTTAAAGTCTTCAACGTCGTCGTTGCCAATGACGCGGAGGCGTTTCGCCTGTTCCCAATAACGAACGTGACTTTCTTCGGTGCCTGGGTTGCAGTCTACGAGCCTCAGGCGGAAGGTGCAATTCATGGAGTTCCTGTGGTAAACAGCAACATCACTTGTGCCCATAGATCTATCGTCTATCCCCTACAACCTCGCTATTTACAGCCAGTGAGCCTGTGCAAACTTTTCTGCTAGAAGTGCCAGCAGGGAGAGTAAAGTTTGAAGCTGTGGGGCTCTTGGAGGCATGCTTTTCGCTGATGTGCGACAGTGGCCACAAGGCCACGTTGAGTGAAGTGAGGTGTCCGGCAATGACTGGGGGTCGGAAAGGAACCAAAGCCCTGAAGTGCACGAAGTCCAACCAAGCCGAAGCCAAAGAACAAAATATGAGTTCCGCCGAAGCAAAACCACAACTAGCGATAAACGACGTGATAAATTCCAGCGATATCGATGAAACCGTCATAGTGGACGACACACCTCGGACTCCCTCACAAACTAAGAGAAGACAACACACAATAGAGAAGGACGAACGTTATTTGAAAACTCTTGGGAGAAAGTGCGGAATTAGATACAAATTTAAACGAGTTTCCGCAATGTTAACGAAACACACCGAAGAGAAGGCTCGCCTGCAAAATAAATATGATTTGGAGCAATGCGTTGCCATTGCAAAAGTTTCAGCCGCCAAGGATGCCGTTATTTTGGCAGCCGATAACCTCATTTTGGGCTGCCGAAAACTGGCGAAAGAATTCACAGCATCACGAGAAGTGAAACCTCCGTTTAGTAATTTAAATTTTTCCGCCATCGATCAACGACTAAAACTAGTCGAATCGGACACATGAGCGATCCGTGGAGGGCGACTGGAAGATCGACTCGACGCATTGAAAAACTAAGACTGTAACTAAACCAAAAAACAACAAGTTTTTCGGATTCGAGGAGCGACGAACGACTCATCAAATTCCAGCGATACCGATGAAAAAGCCAAAGTGAACACAAACACACCTCGTTCTCGCAGACAAACAAAAAGACTGCGCCGAATAGAGGCAACAGACGAGACTTGTTTAAAAACTCTTGCAGCAATTTCGGATGTTGGATCAAATTACTGGGTGCGCCAGTTAGGGCGGACGTTTTTATTATGTGTAGTACTCTCCCCCACCGCGTACAAAAGGGGGCGAGTATTTCGTTTGACGCGTGAGGTCATAGCATTGACTGTATTGTTCGTGTTTCAGTTGCCATGGAGCCTTGGACTGTGGAGCATTGCGATTTCGCGTATGAATGTTTAGTCCTTAATAATGAGTCAGTCACCGTCGTACAGGTGACTTTCGTCACCACTTCAAAATTCACCGGAATATAGCTGTTCCCTCTCGAAACACCATCTTTCGTAGGGTTGAATCACTTCGCAGGAGTGGTGAACTGATAACAGAAGATCAAGAGGTACTCTGCAAACGGATCGAACTTCTGAAAATGTGGACCTCGTTCGACAAGCCTTTCTTCGCAGTCCGATCCGACCTGTACGGCAACATGCTGCTGCACTCATGCACTTCGTCTCAGTGGCCGTTCAGCGAGGCGAATTTTGCATATGGATCTCCGTCTTCACCCATACAAATTGTCCGTTGTGCGTGTGCAACAGTTATAGAGGCCTGAGAAGCGGTATTCTTCACGACTCGGAACTTGAACATGGCTCTCATCGAAGTCACTACCGCATTTTGGGTAGCGTCTGGAAAAATACTACACTCATTTGAGTTATGTCGTCTTAAATGCATTCCAAAATCAGTTTATCGTTTCGTGATAAAAATGATCATTCGATTCACTCCCGAACCACGGAATAGATGGATCGTAAACTCGGTCCTAAAACGCATTCCAAACAGTTTTCTTCGATCCGCCGTCATTTTTTACGCAAAAATGTTCTGCTTGGCAACTAGAACACAGCATCTTGCTCGAGCCTTCAAAGGAAAAGGAGCTGCCAGATGCTTGCTTGAAACTCCGATTTACTTCATTAAATTTACTTCGCACGTGAGATGGAAGCACTTATCGATGGAAATGATTACCTCGTATAGTTTATGAGTGACGAAGTCCACTTAACTATTACACCTAAGCGGCATGGTTAACCAGCAGAATTTCTGTTATAGGGCTAATGAAAATCCGTAACAGTTACACGAAAGACCGCTGTACAGCCCAAAAGTAAAGGTTTGGTGTGCTTTATTGCAAACGTGCTTCATTGGCCCTTCCTTCTTTGAAGACGGTAATGGTCGTGCTGTTACAGTGAACTCAGAGCGCTATACAGAAATTGCGCGGTATTGGCTCACATATGTGAACAATAATTTGTGACATTTTTTTCGACATTGAAGAAGGTGCTCAGAAGTTACGTCGTGTGCCGGCGATCTAATGCGCGTTCAGTAGAACTGAACCAAAGTTCATATCGCGACTTCAAAGTCAACCCGCCGGCAGAGCCCTATAGATTCATTTTTCTCGATCACCTTGGGCCTTTTAACGGTCACGATCGGAGTATCCAAGCGAAAAGTATGGCTACTTTGCTTTACGTGTTTATTGAGTAGAGTAGGAAATATGGTAATTTGTTCAGACTTTACCGTAAAAAGCTTTCTCAGGGCCCTTCAAATTCATGTCTTCGCCGAGGGTTTACCGAGCCTGATTTTTTCCGACCCAAGTATCACATCTCACAGCCGGTGCTGCTGTCGTGCGTTACTTTTTAAATAAACATGAAGCTCAAGTTTACATATCCACAGAAATTGATCAAGTTGAAAATATGGCCGTGATGAACGAGTTGCAGGATTAATTAGACCCATTTATTGACCATGGTGATGCTGCTGCAGACGAGTATTATGTCGACTCGTCGGGTGCAGATTTGCAAACATTTAGGGTCTTCTTTTAAGGGAAGCGTGGAATGTCAAGGTAGCACCACGACACCCGGACACTTACTTTTGAATAACCATCTTGCTAGTCGTGATCGGGTTAATGTTAATCGAAAAGCTCCTGTTAGAATGTAGCGTTTTATCACACACCTGCTTTCTATTGGAGATGAACAATAATTATCACTGCTCTATCCTGAAGGCCTTTTGCTTCCTCAAAATTTTAAAGAGTCGGTTGTTGGTGCACTGACATCGGTCATGTTTGGTCCATATGGTAGACGCACTACATTCGGCGGCTAAATGTGTATTATACACGAGGCGATTAGTTGCGTTGATCAGTTGAGTCGACTAGTTTTGCCGGCTGAGAGCCTACACACGAGAATTTTTTCGGTACAGACTACACTCCACCAGCGTCAGAGCACTCCAATCCCGTTTCAGAGCGGCGTTGGGATTGGGAATTGTCGAGTAAGGTGTGTGCATGGTGGAAGCAAGGGAGAGCTTCACAATTCGTCCAAATCTAAGAAAAACTCACCAACCGCCAATATCTTCTATCCTCTACAGCTTACATGGACTTGACTTACGAACAGGATGACTCCTCAACGGCCTCATTAATAACCAGCGGCGTGTTATCAGCCCAATGTGATAGCTAACTTAATTATGTCAACTCCAAATCAAACCTATAGCAGCTCGCACACAAATAATTTCGCAGAATGACAGAATCCACAAGTGCACGAATTGATCTTAACTTTTTTGATTTTGTCTTCGTTTGCGAGTTATACGACTTTACGTATGCCTCTCTTTGTCAATGCAACTTTAAAAATCGGCCTGAGAAATGCCTGTCGTTCCTCCGTATATACGTTGGAAGGCCTGAATTTAATTCCAAACAAAAGCCGCAAAAATAAATATCTTTTTTCCGTTTGCTGTTTCTCATGGTCCGCCTAACTAATTGATTCAACCTGCCTCAAAAAATCATACGACGTATCTCGCAGGTATCAAACGGAATGGGAGATCCAGTCTCCCGTTCCGCATAATTCGTCAAGCCTGATACATGCTCTGTAAAAAGGATAAAAAATTACTTTAACATTTTTGACGAATATTTTCTTCAACTTTCAAGGTAATAATCTGTTTTTTGAAAAATAAATGTTCTGGCATATTTCTGGTATTTGAGCCAGGCAATCTGATATTCTCGGCGATAAAAATGTGGGTAACACTGCTGCGTCTCATTTAGTGGTGATGAGCTCCTGCGTACGCACGAGGCCAGACGTCTAGCTAATTCATTGCCTAGGTAACCAGTTCATTCATTCTCCATATCGTCACGTCTTTGTTTCATTGTGTCTTGTGTTAGTGTTTATTTCCTATCCTGACAAACCTGGTATGCCCATTGTGAAATGTAATCGTAGTTTTTTTTTTTAATTTTCTTGATGTACTTATTGTTAGCCATTAGCATGTAACCGAACCTCCATCTTCTTTCCATCCAGACTTGCGTAAACTTTAGAATAGAATTGAAGTGTCGGCGTTGAAGAAATATGCCCATGGCCTGTTGCGTTGCCGATTCTTGAACTTTTCTTGACTTGATTCACAAGGGATCCGGCCTTTGGAACCCGATCTTTTTTCCATAGCTGACGATTGATTGAGATAGCTGCTGGACTTATTGCCTGGTCCGTAATTTGAATCCTTTTCCGTTGTCGACTTCGACATCATCACTCTGTCGTTGCAACCGTGTCTTCTCATACTGTAATCTTGCTGTTCATTATTCTTGCCAAGGTGGATAACTTTACATTGGTCAGCGTTAAAACGCAGCTGCCACTTATCAGCCCAGTCAACCAGCCTGTCAAGATAGGTTGCAACTGTACTTTTTGCGACGTATTCTTCACTGTATTATAAATTTTTGTGTCGTCAGCATACATCGAGCAAACGCTAGACACAGCTTCTGGCAGATCGTTTATAAACGCAACGAATAGAATAGGCCCGAGAATGCTTCCTTGTGGGATGCCGCAGCGCACTGAAGCCCAGTCTGATACGGACCCATTAATACTGACACGTTGTCGCCTCCCTAATAGAAAATCTCTGATCCATTTGAGTACATTACTCTCAATTCCCAAAGACTTCAATTTACGCAACAGCCGCTCATGTGGGACACTGTCAAATACCTTGGCAAAATCGAGGTACAATGCATCTACTGGCTCCCTTTAGTCCAGCAGGCGGGTCCATTCGTTCAGAGTCGACAAGAGGTTAGTGGTGCAGGATCTCCCGGCAATAAAGGCCATGTTGACAGTCTGATAGGAGATTATTAGCAGTCAAATGATCTATCAATCGATCCCTCACAACAGATTCCATTACCTTGCAAACGACACTTGTCAAACTGACAGGGCGATAGTTGCCCGGGCAGCTTTTGTCACCTTTTTTGAACAATGGTGTCACTTGAGCTTCTTTCCAGTCAGCCGGCTAAATTCCTTCGTTCAAAGTTTTTCGAAAAGTGACGTCAGAGGGCCGGCTAGCTAGGACAGTTGCTAACTCTGAGAAATCTGGGGTGGAAGCCGTCTGGTCCACATGACTTGTTTAGATTTACAGCGATAAGGCGCTTGAGAACCTCTTCTTCTTGTATTTCAAAGCTTGTTAATTTACAGCCGACTGGGCGCTCCTCTATAGCTGGAATACTGTTCAAGTCCTCTTCAGTGAATACGCTACTGAAGAAATGATAAGTACGTTAGCTTTGCCCTCATCAGGGGATATCTTTCGCTGATCTACTTTCAAATCAGAAATACCGTCCTTCATCTTGCACTTCGAGCTAGCATACAAAAAGAAGGCTTTCTGGTTCTTTTTTGCATTTTTAGCAATATTTTTTTCAAGGGTTTTTACTGCGGTGCGACAGCTTTCTTAAGCTTGATTTCGCACTCTTGCGTATAGGTTATAGTCAGCATCGCTGCGAGTCTGTAAATAACGCTGGTATGCTTCCTTCTTTGTTTTCAGCTTAGCTAAAACTGTACTGTTCATCCACCTAGTTTTTTTTGGCTCCACCAAGCTTAATTTTAGGTACACACGCATACACACGCATTCGTCGCCGATCGTACACCATTTACCGTAATGTCCTAAATGCGCTAATCAAGACGGTTAAGAAACAATTCTACTCAGCCAAAATTATGCAGAGGTCGAATGACTCAAGAGTTTTATGGAAAATTGTCAACACCTTACTTGTAAAAAATGTTGCTAACAAAAGAATTGAATTGTTAAAAAATAACAAGCTAAATTCTGGTAGCGAGGCAGCAATTGAATTTGACAATTATTTTATCTCTGTTGCAAATGACATCACTAAAAACTTAGGTCCAGTAAACAATAATGTGTCGCATGAAATTCCTATCTGTGAGGCATCTTGCTTTCTTTTCCCCACTTCTGAACTTGAAATTAAGAAATTCTTACGGTTGTGTAAGAGCAAGCCACTTCAGATCGCTGAAGTTCAGCCAAGAATGTTGTATCTTGTAGCTACACTGTAGCACCAATTTTGGCTCATACGTATTTTCAACCTATGTATGTCCTGTGGTGTGTATCCCGATTCACTGAAGCGTGCTCGCGTTATACCTATTTTTAAATCCGGTGACCCGCACAATGTCTGTAATTATCGTCCAATATCAACCTTGCCATTTCTTAATAAGATCTTTGAAAAAATCCTGCATTCGAGACTCGCAAACTTTTTCAACAAGTTTTCAATAATTTCTGACGATCAGTTTGGTTTCCGTAAGGGAACCAACACAACTATGGCTATATTTTATTTAGTTCTAGACCTTCTCAAGACGTATCATTCTAAAGAATACTGTGTTGCTCTTTTTCTGGACTTACAAAAGGCCTTCGATTGAATTGCCTTTTCCTTCACTAAAAACGCTTTTTTACGCATTGTCTTTATCTGAACTATCAAGCACTTTAGTAATCTGGGGTGGTGTACCTTTCAATACAAAAAAACGGGTCATCACATTACTTAATAAATCGTTACGTTCTATGCTTAGGGTTAGGTATGACGATAATAATATTCCTTCTATATGCACTAACGAATTATATAGGCGGTCGAAAATTTTAAAACTTGACGATATGTTCAGATTTCAACTTTTAAAGTTCATGAATAGAGCACTTTACCATGATGAGCGTCTTTTTAAAACTGCTTTCGCCCCTCTTGTTCCCCAACATTCTCACAACACCAGGGGCGTTCGATTTAACCTACCACCGTTTCGTTTAGACATAGAAAAAAGCGGTACCGTTTTTAATTGTGTCAAATATTTTACCGAATTGCCCGATGAGTTCAAACAAGATTGCTCTAAAATGTTTTTAAAAATAAAATACCGTGATTTTATCCTTAACCATAATTTGACTTCGATTATTATGCAACTTTTTAGGTATTTTGTCTAGATGTTTATAGTTGTACTCTGTTTTACTAAGTGTGACGTTGACATTGCCTCTTTTTTGCTGATTTTTCTGCTATGACATACGGTTATCAGTTTTTAAGGCTTTTGTCAATGGTTTTGCTAATTTTATAAATTTGTTATTTATCTGTTCAAATCGTCGTCTTGTTATCATTGGAAGTGAGTCATGTACCTATTGTTTTGCCTGCGAAGCTTTTTTAGCTTATGGGCATTCACCTGGAAGCCTTGCTATTTTATTTCACGTCTCTTTTTATTTTGTCATTGTAACGTGTGCTACTGTGTGAATAAATAAATAAATCAAATCAAACTGCAGACATAACCGTGTCCTTGAGAAGTGACCATGACTCAGCCACATACATGTCCTTGATACAGTTCGAAATATTCATTGCATTCACTGCTTCACGGAGTTTATATAGTCGCCTTTCGCAAAATTCGAGGCGTCTTTTCTGTACAGCACTAAAGTCTGAAAAACGAAGATTGGTGATGGCTTTTGCCCAACGGAGCCTCGAGACGAAGCACATCCAACATTGATTCATCACTGGTAAACACCAGGTCTATAATATTGGGAGTCTGTTTACTTCTATAATGGGTTGGTTTGGTAACGTGCTGTACTAGGAAGGAGTCTCTTACTGACTCCATGAACAAGGATGCTGGGTGATTCTCTTCCCTTGGAGAGGATCCATCTATCCAGTCTAGCTCTGGATGATTAAAATCACCAACGATTAACGTATGTGACCTACGGAAAGTAATGCTCCGTAAAAGACTGTTTAGTACTTTATCGTTATCAGAAGAACTGTTTGGTGATCTATACACGACGCCTATGAGGAGGCTATCTTTGCCTTTTAGAGTAAGTTCGCACCACACTGATTCTCTAGCTGATTGATGTTCTGCAGATAACTTGACTTGCTGGGCCCCATAAGAGGTTCTAACCCACAAAGCTACACCTCTCCTCTACTGCACTGCTCTTCATTTAAGTTATGAAAACAATCAAAACCTGGCAACTGAAATTCAACAGGTAACCACCAGCTCGTTTCGTAACGAGTGTAATTCGCTACGCAACAAGCTCAGTTCTTTCTTGTGGTCCTCTTCCATTTTGGCACTCTTTCTCAACTCCTGTTTGATGGTTTCCTTTATTTCGGCCTCCGCTCTTCTCGCTGCTTGGACTTGGCTTGGTTCAGCAGTGTCCTGGTGGCTGGTGCTGTCTAAGACAGCTTGACGGACGATCGTTGACGAGTGCGACGGTTGTCTAGCTCTGGAGACCCTGGCAGTGATGTCTAGTGCTGTCACTGACACACTGCCAGCCATGGTTGATGATGGTAGAATGGCAAAATGGAAAATTTTGGGTGTCGATTTCTGGGTGGCGTGAGTTGCTTGCTGGCGCCAAGCAATCGTGCCGTCCGGGAAGTGACCCCAAAATCCTGGTTTGGCGAGCAATGTTTGGTGGCGACTTTTGACGAAGTTGCCAACTTTTTGCGACCGGTTTTGAGAGGGGTCAACTTTGTCGGCTCTGAGCCACGTTTTTGCCACCCCAAAAATTTTTGGAGGTCCATTTCACCTTAGGGTAAAAAGTTGGCAAGATTGCAAAATCCAGAAAAAAATCGCCACAATTTTTAGGGACATTACCCTAGAGAAAATTTTGAGAGGGCGACTTTGCTTGGCCGCAGCCACGTTTTTGACCCATGTCGCCAAATTTTCTTTTAGGGAAAAATTTCTCGACGGTACGATTTTGCTTGGCCCCAGGAAGCAACTCACACCCTCCAGAAATCGACACCCAAATCCAAAATTTTGGGGGTCACTTTCCCGGAGGGCACGATTGCTTGGGTGGGATTGCACGATCGTAACATTAGGACCGCGATTTCAAAAGATGCAATCTCTCAACTTCGTCACAACAAAAACATACACACTTGCGTATTAAAATGCCTAGAAGTGGGAAAATTCCTGGACGGTGGCGCACCAATTCCATTACAACTGGCATCCTGGGCGCCATCGCGCCAGACCGGTGTGGTGCGAGGCATTTTAATATTATATTTGGGCATCACCACGGCCAGGTCCATGGAACTAACTACATTTAACATGGCCTCTTTCAGATCACCGGTAATCGTTGAAAATGATTTTGTTGTCTATAAAGTACGTAGGCACAAGACTGGGAGGTCCCTCCTGTGCCACATCCAAGTGGAGGGCCTCCATAGCGATCTGCTACAATTTTACGTCAAGTACTACCGAAAGGAAATAACCTTGGATTACTCAGCACAAGCGCCGGTTTTCGTAAGTGGTAACTCCAGGACAACCACAGCAAAACCTATTCTCGTGACTGCCATTGGTGAGATAACCGATACTGTCTTTCGAAACATGGCCCTCATCAAGGAGAACCACGGTTCACCTTTAGGAAATTCTATTCCACTCTGAACAAAGATCTTGCCGGGGATAACCAGGGTGCCATTGACGAGAGGGCATTGGTTATGGCCCATTCGAAAAATACGTGCAACCGGGACTATACCGTGGGTACTTTAAGAAACAGGCTCATGCGCTTCAGGGCCCGAATGAAGGAGAACTTAGATTCTCTGGACGAACTACCCCAACCTCTGCCCTATGAGGACCGAATAAACGCAAACTCGGTCGTTGGGCGGGAAAATGCACGGCAAGATCGTGAGCCCTTGTATGACGATGTCGACGAATTAATCAAGAAAGATATTTCCGAAAAAGCGCAACTAAGGAAAAAGAAAGCCACCAGCGCCGGAAACCATGAATCCGATGACGAGAGCGAAAATGATGACGTGGAGGAGGAAGAGGTCGCCAATCGTACTCTTGAAGAAGCCGATCAAATACGAAGGCAAGAGGTCTAGGCTGGCAGCCCAAGAAGCGAAAAGTTGTGTCCTCTATGACCACTTTGAAGGAGTGTTGGACGAAAGTTTTACCATATTCCCTGCTCCGTCAGAAGGAGCAATGATCAACGCAAAAAAAGGCAAAAGTGGGGGAATACATGCTGCAAAACATGCTATGCGAGCAAGCACTCCGACGGAACATGACGATAAGGACTCCCTTCATATAGCGCTATCATCAAGAAATGCCACTGCTGAACAAATCAAAGTTGCTGTGGATCCAGGCACATACCAATGTGGCGATGAGGGTAGTTCCAAAGACACGTCGTCAGTCGGATTATCATTTGCCAGCATCACTGCCAACGAGATACCAACAACAGTCCGTCCTTCATCTAAGTCCGCTGCTGGGCTTACTTCTGACACTTCATCAGTAGATGTATCATTTGCCAGCATCACTGCCAACGAGACACCAATAACCGTCCGTCCTTCATCTAAGTCCGCTGCTTACTTCCGACGACACTTCATCAGTCGCAGTATCATTTGGCGCCATCACTTCCAACGTCGACTTCGACATCATCACTCTGTCGTTGCAACCGTATCTTCTCATTCTGTAATCTTGCTGTTCATTATTCTTGCCAAGGTGGATTACTTTACATTTGTCAGCGTTAAAACGCAGCTGCCACTTATCAGCCCAGTCAACCAGCCTGTCAAGATCACCTTGTACCTGTACTCTTTGCGACGTATTCTTCACTGTTTCATAAATTTTTGTGTCGTCAGCATACATCGAGCACACGCTAGACACAGCTTCTGGCTGATCGTTTATAAACGCATGAAGCACACGGCAAAGGAGATGCGACGAGTGAATATACCGGAGGTTATACTGTAAATTAACGGTTACAACAAAGATTAGACAGACCAGCAAGCGCTATTGTATCGTATGCAATTATTCATTATGAGGATCAAGATATATGGATCAATTTATGCAAAGTTAGGAATAAATATTTCGATACTAACCTTCTAATTTATTACCGCTGGGGTCAATTTAGAAGTGGCTTGAAAGCCGTTTAGAGGTACAGAGGTGTTTAGACAGTGCAATAGAGTGCAAAGGTTAGTATATTAATGAATGTCTGGTCGACCCACCTTGGCTAAGTTAATAGGGTTAAAGCGCCACAGGGCGTAAAGTTAATAGGCTCGAAAGCCGGCAATACTGCCAAGTTAATTAATGCGTCGGAGACGTCATTTTGCATTTGAAGTTACAGCGAAATTGTTTATATTTCCTTTGATGTGTCGGCGTAGCAGAACAATGAATTAAGCGGCAGCTGGGGGGATGCTCCCAGCACCACACGGCAGCTGGGGAGATGCTCCCAGCACCACACGGCAGCTGGGGAGATGCTCATTGAATGGCCCTTACTACATTCTTTGCCCGTTCGCCATTAGTTTTATTTGTACTCGAAGAAGCGGTTTATGCTCAGAATATTAAGCATGATTACTTCATTTATTTGAATGTAGGGCCGTTTGCCACGTGCAAGTATCAACACTCGATGAGTTATTTAGATTTATTACCATTTGGACGAGCGTGATTGCGGTTATATTGAACGAGCGATATAATGGAAACATAAATTAAATCAAGTCCACAGATGTTGTACAAATTCCATACAAAGATTTTAGAAATTAGTTATATGAAAAAGAACAATAATAATATACGTGAACACAATCCCCGGACATTAGTAAGGCTTTTTATAATAAACAATTTTAGGACGATATTCGCAGCCAAAGTCGTTACTTTCCCGAATTACAACCGCAAAATGTAGGCGCATCACTTTCAATTTTTTTAAGTTTCATCAAAAATCAAAGCTTCTTCATTGAGAGACCATTAATAGTTTTTAATGTCCTCGTCATTTCACATGCTAGCTCTAATTCTTGATTATTTAAGTTGATTCAATTGATTCTAATGGTTTATTATTATCGGTTCAAATTCAAATGTGTATATTTTTAAAAATGACTTTAAATTGAATCTACAATCAATAATTTTCATTAGAAACAAAATAAATGGAAAATCTTTCAATGTACAAATATGGAGGCAGTGTCACTGTCACCCACTCACTGCCTTACATACATCTGAACCGTTGTAGAAATTAACAAAGAAGTATTTTTTTATCTTATATTTATATCGAAGTTTCACATAAATCCTCGTTGTTCACGGGCACAAAAGCTCGAGGCTCGCACCATCCGCCGTCAGGTAAGCGGACAACTACCAGCTCTCCGGACAGAACTTTTTACGAACTCCTGTCGTCCGCTGTTGAAAGAGGCATTTTGCGGAGGAATTTCGAGCTGTGCCAAAGCTAAATTTCAGTCTTCTATGATGGGCTCCTTCAAAATTCTGTTCTTTACCTAATACAATTCGACCTACTGACATACTTTGAGTGTAACTAAAATGAGTGGCACCGAAAACAAATTTCCAGAAAGCCACGAATCCACCAAAACAAAGAGCACAAGGCTGAAGAAAGCACAATACGAATGACCTCCCACACATCCAAGTGTTTCGCGTTTGCCGAGAGATCAGTGAAGAGAATCGTGAGAATTTTAACCTTGAGTAGAAGTGGTACTAATGAACATTGCTGGCAACATTGAACTTTGCTGCGAAATTAAGCATTCAGTTGAACGTTTTGCCACGAGTTGAATCTACAGCGGGAGCACGTTTTACGAGAGTTAATCTCATGAAGTTTTTCATTTTGAAAACAGCGATGAAATTCTTGTCAATATCCAGCGAATGAAAAAGAATTTGTTGTCTCTATAGTTTATGCATGTTGAAACTTCTTTAAAAATTGACTAACAACTAAAATTACAATCAACATAGGAAAATTAATGATAACGTCACTGCCAAGTAGCCCGTTAACTACTTTGATATTAATGAACAATTACCACGTAAGAAGAGCACTAAAAGGCAATTGTGTTGTATGATACACGAGACGCGCATGAACTACTCGGCTGCAGCTGCACTGGCAGATCTTACACCAAGTGATGTAGAAACGTTCGTGATGGAACAAAACTACCAATGCCATATGACTTCAACGTTTATCTAAATTAAATTACTACGTATTAACACGGAACTTCTAGGACCACAAGTAACCTAAGTATTTACAAAATAAACCAAAGAGCTTTCAAATTGCTAGGACGTAGATCTATTAATACGGGAAAACGACAACGAAACAGAGGGGTTGCGACCACCAAACCAGACAAAAGACAAGGCTGGCCTCCATATTTTGATAAGATGCGTTTCGCGGCGTAGCACAATCTTGAGAAGCACAATAGCTCACCCAAGACTATGAAATGTTCACTTAGTAATAATTTATACTTATTTTAATTCAATGTGATCATAATTTGAATTGCGCTAGAACAGAAACAACCAAGAGACTTAGGTTGCTTACGCCCATCTTTGGAGTAATGAAGTAAAAAGATATCAGCTAAACATCACTAAAATCAATAGAGTTATTAGGAATTGTTCTACTGATCTTGAAATAAATTTCAGCCATTTAGCTTAACAATTTAGAACAATTTGAGCAAAACAATTTCGAAGATGACAGACTGCAAAACAATTTAGAAGATGACAGACTGCATAACAATTTCGAAGTAGAAGATGACAGACTGTAAAACAATTTAGAAGATGAAAGACTGCAAAACAATTTAGAGGCGAAAAAAGTTACATTTTTCTCGGCCTGTTTAGATGCGGAAAAGCGTGCAGAACGGGAGGCGGCGATCCATCGTGGCCTGGGACTGGTACGTCCGAAACAAATACCAAGGAGCGCAAGCTATAAAAGACGCTCAGCTAACACGGGAAGTCACATTCACAGCCGCTGTGCAGGGATCGCTTCAAACAGTGCGCGTCAACTCCTGGACAGGCGTGATATTATTCGATTGATCTATAATTATTACCAAATACTTTTTATTATTTCGCTCACTGCGTTGCTTTTATTAGTACCAAATTATTTCGGTCAACCATAGCCAAAATGTTGACGCGTGCAGAGGGTTTGATTACATGGTTAATTTACTTATTAAATCATCACAAAGACACCGAAATCTAACCGTAGCGGTTCACGAAAACTGTTCAATTTTTATACACGAAATTGTGCACGTATTAGTAAATCTTCCTCATTCTGAAATGCGATTTTTCCTCGAGGTGGATTCCTCAGCGAATGCGGACATGTAAAGCTAACAGATGACTTGCAAAAACATAAATTTCCGTTAATAAGCAAAATGATTTTTAGCTACTAATTTAGTGACTGTCGAGAATCGCGTAAGAGAAATGAGATAACATGCACGAAAGACATCAGTGAAATAATGACTGGGGATATAATGACTGAGTGAAATAATGACATCAGAAAACTCTGATGCTCTGAGGAAGCATCAGAGTTTTACTGTTACGTCCGACACAAAATCTGTGCAGCATAGCAGTTGCTATAGGCCCTCGCCCTCGCGGGTTAACATCTTGTTTTAAAGCCCTTATTATCACACCGAAATTCTCATAAACTTGCCAGAAAACAAAAGTTTAACATTTTAAGCAAACACAGTAGACAATCAGAAAATTTGTTTTCACTATTCCAAGCTTACTAGTCTCCCTTCTCACAGTTCACAAATAATGCTATCAATTCAAGTTCGCAACTATTTCTGACTATGAATACAAGACGAATTCTGTTGAGAGCGGAACAAACGTGCAACACTCGGTTTCCCTGTGATGGGTCCAAGTCATTGTTATTAGATGAAGTAGTCATAATACGATTTGATATAAATCTGTATTATCGGTGAAACTATTACCAGTTATTTAATACGACGTGACCAATATTGGCACAATAAATACCTGCGTTAAATATTGATTGCTGCACAATTTTCTGACCTCACATTGATATAATTTACAGGATTATAAGGCGAAGTTGAAAGTAAAACATTCACAAATAAGTCATGAACTCAGCATCGCAAGTGTGCAGCCAACAAGTTGATTCATCAACCAATGCCAAGGGTTGACGAATAAATTTAACATATTCTTTTAGATTACAATGATAAAAATTATTGATTTAAGTGAAACATTAAAAACACATGTGCAAACACATCAAGGAATGTAATTAAACAACCGAGCAAAATGAATGGGAAATTCTAATAATACAAGCAACAACGGAAGTTAAAATTAAATAAAACTAATATAACGATTTACTCCAGCCACAGCATCAATGAAGAATACCCATCATGTCTGCTCCTATCGCCTGGACATGAACCTAAACTTCCAGTGCAACGCGCGTCATCACAGCAGCCATGATACCGAATGCTTAATACAGTTCATTCCAGGCGCTCGAACAGCACACGTTCATCTCTTATCATGACCTATGATCGGGAAATATTCTTGCTAACATTCTGCAAGTGAAAATTTACGAACAACCCAATTCGATTGTTATTACATAGAAGTGTTGGATACAGTGCACCCATTTAATCACGCACCATACGAATGAATTGCACCAGCAGAAATTTAGTCAGCTTTTATGCAGAAGAACCGCTAGCAGAATATAAACTTGCAGTCGTTGTGTAACCAATTGAAACGAAATCAAATATATAACAACTTCCAGAGCACACTACACCACATTGTTCTAGCGCAACTCAGCATTGGTTTGGCACCAACCTATCTAATGATTAGTTTACTTAGTTTCAGTTTTGTCTATCTTTAGCATGAATAATCAAAACTAGAACATAATCATCAATTTAGAATCCAGTAGCAGTCGTGATCGTACAAGCTAAACAGTGAAATTATTTTTAAATCCAGCAAAGTTTACAAGTATTGGCGACTGAGACGGTCCAGCAATCTTGAAAAGAAAAAAACTATGAGCTGAGATTATGGTCATTGGAAGTGAATATTTTCTAATAATCAAAGGACCGCTCAAGAAATCGCTGTGGGCATGAACCAAGAAACCATCTCGCATTTTATCGTGCCGTACCAAACTACTCAAAGTAAA
Organism: Hyalella azteca; assembly: GCF_000764305.2. Lineage (NCBI taxonomy): Eukaryota > Metazoa > Arthropoda > Malacostraca > Amphipoda > Hyalellidae > Hyalella > Hyalella azteca. The sequence goes on from NW_025942245.1 coordinate 63,042, forward strand.
AACCGCTTGTACCACCTCGACAAATTTCACTGTGTAATTTAAGGGAACTTTGGCTCTAGAACATCTAAAGGAATCGTAATAGTAAGGACAGGATACAAAATAGTCTCACCAGACTATCGAGTCAAGCGCTAAAAACGACTAAAGAGATTAATTGCGAAAAAAACAAGTTAGGTTCCAAACATGAACTTGAGACAGATAATGGTAGAAAAACGTACATTATTGATCCCCATGACTCCATCAACATGAACAAAAGCAACGACACCATTCCGCTGCAAAATAGGAACAATAGGCACACCAACAGCTGGATTCATACAATTTCTTGTGAAAAGTTGCAGCATTACCACAGGGGCAATTCGGGACTGATTGCGAGTACTGATATATTCGAGGATTTCTCGTGAAGTTTGGTTCTCGTTTCAACGTAAATATGGATTGATACTGCTTTACACATTGGTGCGCTGGTTGGTCATCATTAATAGGCAGATATTCCTTCATTAAGCTGAACCTTAAAGAAACTATAAGCCACGAGAAAGAGTAATACTAATTCACTTATGAGGTTCAAGAGAATCCGTCATCGACGTCTTCCATGTCATCAGAACTATCATCGGAGTCGTCAGACACAAGATCAATAGGACCTAATTTTCTAATCTTATTGTCGTTCCTGAAAGACAAATCGCTACGCTTGCGCTTCATGAATGCTGGTAGCGAGTCTGGAAACTCATCTATGAAGGAAGGCGGCCCCACACCAGGTTCCTCTTCTTCATCTTCATCAACAGAGAAGCCAACGGGTCGCTGTCTCACGCCGTGGTTTGTGACACTGGTCGTGCTACGTCGCGCCTCTTCTTCGGCCGTGCGTTCTTTGCAGAACTCGCCTATACCAGAGGATACACATGGTCGATGGCTGCCTGCACGTTAGCGATGCTCGGTGCTGCACAGCATATCATTAATGAGCAATTTCAAGTGTCTTAATTAAAATTAATCAATTGTACACAAGGTCTAGGGACAAGTGGAGTATCAGAGACAAGTATATATTGTTTCAATACATACTAGTCTTTAAAATTATGATTAGGTTATGTCCCTGATATAATATCTGCTTGATTCACATCAGATCACAATGAGTTGAAAACGCTCCAACAAAGATTATTCTGTTAAGAAAGTATGCATGGCTGAAATTGTTAGTAAACACACATTGTTATCAACATTGTATTAACAATGAAAATTTCAACACAAATTTCATGAATAACATTTCAAATTTTAACGTAATGTCAAAACAATGTATGTGCTGAACACCGAAGGCATGCACGCTCACCAGTGACTGTTATGCTGCAAGTGGAGAATATTTTGAGGGTTGCTTTAGGATGAAGGATTCTGTAGGTGACACCAGGGTGGAGCTCTGGCTCATAACTGCAACATACGAGTAGACAGTTAAGACGGCAGCTATAGCATTTCATGTACCTTGTATCAACAGTTGGGCAGCACGGTAATTTTAATGCTAAGAATATGATCTATATGCATCAAAAGGTACTTGAAAAAAGATCCCTTCGAAATCAAAAGAGCCATTTTTTTCTAGGTATGTCTTATAGGTATCAAGTTTCAGGTACAAATGCATACGAGATACTAACTGAACATAGCAATAGCTGAACAGAAAATTAAGTGAAGCAAGATAAATTGTTTTCATCATCGGTCTATCGTTGTTTGGTCAGCATGTCACTTGCACTCGTTTTTGTGGTACCATATCGTTAACAGACAATAATTCTGAGCAATACAAATTTCATATGACTCGTAATTGAAGTGGCCACTGTGGGCCTTTTCATGACCACCACATGGCAATTGAATTTATAATGCGTCTTGCATTGTAGCATTGCAAAGTTCGTTTTTAATGCTGTTGATTCAGTTGTCAATGTGAAATCTTGAATGATGTCACAAAATAGATTTACTTTGTCAAGGCTCATGCTGACGGAGTAGTTACCTTGTCAAGGCTCATGCTGACGGAGTAGTTACCTTGTCAAGGCTCAAGCTGACGGAGTAGTTACCTTGTCAAGGCTCATGCTGACGGAGTAGTTACCTTGCACTGTTGCGATGCTGCAGTGAGAAGGGCGTGATCTTGATGGCAAAGGGCATGGTACATGTGCCGCGAACGTTGACGACACGGAAGTTCTTGAAGCGCGTCTTGCAGCCAAGCTTCTGCAGAGCGCGAGCCACGCGACGAGCGGCCGTGCGTGCCTCAACTTCTGATGTTGAACCTGTTCGGTAAAACGTGTTCACATTTTGCATCAACAGGTTAAGGATAATTAAATCGCTCATTATTACTCAAAATCATTTACGTTTAGTTAATGGCGTCGAGGCACCTAACCTAATGTTCTTGGTTTCCTGAACTTCTTGCAACCAACATGCAAATTATTAAGCAAAAATGCAGATAACGGATTATTTACCAATTAAAAAAACTGTACATAGGTACATGTTAACTAAACAGTGAAGGAAATAATTCCTTGAAGAGTTTTGTTCATGGACTTGTTCAAAAATGCTTTAATTGAACACTGAAGTTTGTGTGGTAGTAAAAATATTATTGTATAACTGCATTTTCCCTTGAATGATGAAAAATATGCATCTAAGAGTGACATATGCTAACCTTGGAATAAGCATCTCTAAAAACTTAAAAGCAAAGAAAACTCCACATAAATTCATAGTATCTTTAAAGAAAACGTTTCGGAGTCCAGCTCCATCGTCAGTTTGAAAATTCTAGAACACAGATAAATCAGTGATTAATACAGTCATAGATCATAGTACAAGCATAGATCTACGGAAGCCAGCATGGTTTTGAAACAAAATTCCATTCAAGAATTGTCAGCTGAGCCTCTTAAGCAGCAGAGCAGGCGCCCACCTGTGCAGGTAATTTTGCCAGAAGACCAGATGGAAGCTGTCGTGGGGGGTTGCGTAGCTTCATCGTCACCATCTGAAAATGGTTTAAATGCACGAATAGAGCACAGCATTACCACGGAGGCAAGAGAATATGGTTCACATACAGGAATAGCACACAACATAAATACGGAAGAAAGAGAATGTGGTTCACATACATAAGTAGTGCAAAACATACACAGATGCAAGAGAATGTGGTTCACATAAAGGAATAGCACACAACATACACACGGAGGAAAGAGAATATGGTTCACATACAGGAATAGCACACAACATAAATACGGAAGAAAGAGAATATGGTTCACATACAGGAATAGCACACAACATAAATATGGAAGAAAGAGAATATGGTTCACATACACAGAGGCAATAGAATGCGGTTCACATACAGGAATAGTGCATCAACATAAACTCCAAGAGAATATAATGAAATTTATTTGTTAACTAGAATCAAATTTTGACAGCCAAAATAACAACATCTGAAAATGCCTGAACCAATTGATTGAGTGTTCTTATATGAGAGTAATTTGGAACCAAATCCAAAAATCAATCAAATAAGATTCATCTGGAAAAATATGTCTCATGAATAAAATACTGTTGCCCTGTGCAATCATTTTACAATGCTATATAAAACCATCGATTGGCAAGAAATTATATTTTCCTGTGTCACAATAAAATTTAGGTTTCCAAAATGATCAAGCTCTCAATGTCTCAATGAACAGTAAAAACAGAAAACACAGGATAATTGAATGAAAACACAAAAAAAAAGAATAGTTTGAGAAAAAGTAATACTCACCCCATGCTCTTGCCAGTACTCCACATTATTTGCAAGTGTAACTACTTCCCTTAAGTTAATATGGCACCCAATGGAGTACGAACACACAACATTGTTAATGACTACCTATGTCAATAATTCCGATTCACCGCTACCACCAGCATCTTCTTTCTTCTCCAACTCTGCAGTCTGATGGAATTCAAGTGCAGTCATTAACAAGTGAATAATGTTATACTTTTATTAATGAAACTTGTTTTAGAAATGCATAAAGTTCCAGAGAATATCAAAATTTTTTCCAATTCATGAAGAAAACATGAAAAATTCAACAGCATAGAACTTTATGCTTACCTTTTCAGTGCCCAACAGAAAACCATTACTGATTGTGTTGATAACCTGGCCAACTTCTTGAATATCATCGTAATCATCATAATCTTGATGAATTTCTGGAGAAGAGGTCTGAGGCTGAGTGTTTTCTTGAGCCTCAACAGCAGCACCATTGGTCATTTGACAATTTTTACCTCTGTCCAACTCACTTTCTTGATTAGGTGAGGGAACATTCATTTCCACCTCAGCAAGGGGGGACTGAAAGCTTGGCATATCACTCTCTCTGCTCTGAACATTATTGGAAGGGATGATAGCAGGTGCCGAAGATGCCACGCCATTCACAGACACATAATTTGATTGGACGGCCGAGTTAGGAATGCTAGCCACATTAGAAATTGCAGATAATAAATAATTGTTGGGATTGTGAAACTGAAATTATTTGTGGGTGGGGTTGAATAGCTTGTAAATGAAGCTGTGGCTGAGATACACCTACGGTATTTGTTGGCTAGTGGTTGCAACAACTTAATTGTTGACATTCATAGACTGCTGCTGCTGCTTCTCCAACAAAGCATGAGCACTTGCAATCGACACAAGCTGAATGCCAGGCAAAACAACTTGTTGCTGCTGTGGTTGCAACTGAAGGGATTGTATTGCAATAGGAGTTTGTTGACGCTGTTGAAGTTGCTGCAATTGTTGAGCTGTTATCTGGAAAGGCTGATTGATAATTATTCTACCATCGGGTAGCTGATGCCCCTGATGTAATTTGTTGTTGGGAGCTATACAAATGATCTGAGTTGTGTTGGCTGCTGGAGTCTGAGAACTTGCTGTGGCTGCTGTTGAAGTCGAATTAGTTGCTGTTGAGGATTTTGAAGTCTGATGATCTGAGGCTGAGATCCTAGCTGAGGTTGTTGCTGTAACTGCAACTCTAACAATTTTTGCAGCTGCTGCTGTGTAAGGCACAATTTACCCATAGTTGGAACATTAGTTGCAAGAGCAGCACCTACAATATTGGAAGTTGTGATCATCTTGCCATTTTGGGCTCTAATAATTGCATTGCCATTGGCTAAGTTGGTTTGTAGAACCCCATTGGAAGCAATGGTAGAAATGCCATTAGCAGTGAAAGAAGGTAAGCTACCAGTAACTGAGGTAACCACTCCATTATTGGTGTTGGCCAACATGGTTCTAACATTAATAACATTGGAATTGACACAACTAATGGCTCCACTGCCATTCACTGAATGCATTAATGAACCATTTGAAGCAACTCCAGTCAAACTCTGCATTAGTACTACTCCATTATTTACAGATTGAGATGTTGTAATGTTCCCAGAATATGTCATGGAGCCATTTGCTAGTCCAGAAGCAAAACTAGAGTCGTTAGTGGAATGAAATACCACTTTCCAAAATGTTTTCACTCCATTGCTAGATCCACTGTTTTGCTTCATTATAATTAACACTCTGGAAAATTGAACAAATAGTTAGCATATGAATAGAGAAAACAATGAAGAATTTGTTTTACTTCTTATTTTTCATTTCATCACTAACTCTGAATGCTCTACTGGTCTCCATCTAAAGTTAGGTATTGAAAGCATGGTTTCTTACAGAAAATTGTATACCGTACTAATTTTCCAATACCAAAAATGGTAACAACTTCTTATCTCTTGCAAGAAACCTCTGAAATTCAGAAATGCTCCCAGAGACATTACATAAACCTACCAAAAATTCAAACCTCTAAGTCACTCAAATTACCTTTCATATAAACAGTAATTGTCAGAAAATCCTTTATTTTGATTGAGTTATACCAAAGTCATAGTTTATTTTATTCAGTTCAAGATGGAGCTTAGTTCATTCTATGATTTATACCTTCTCAATTAATTCTATAATTTTTTAGATTTAATTGAGAAGGTATAAATCAATTCAATTTTTTTCAATCTAATATTTAACCTGCTTTTCTAAAAGGCTGTGCTGTTCTTCAAAATGTATGGTTTTCTTCAAAAATAAATTATAAATTTCCATATTGATCAGAAACTGTCAACTATGAGTAGTGAGCAAACAACATCTACCATAATTGTCTTTCAGTATTTTGGGCAATAAATTTGCATCTCCAAGCCAGACAGTTAAATACAGATATTTCTAGTCTTCCAGCAAGCAACAATAGCCAAAATGACTTATGTTCCATCCACTATAGAAAATTGGGCAGAAACCACCCATGTTGTTGTCAATTTCTCCAATTTTCACAGACCTTACCGATTGATCTAAAAGAAATAAGAAAAATTGCACATTTTGCCAGCATCTTTCTGAAATTGCATGTAGACAAGTTCTTATTAACAATTTTTGTAAGATTTGGTTGAATATTCCAGATTGACATTACGCTTGGGCTACTGTACAAACTAGCAAATCTAATGTGCACAATGACACATAAAAGTGAGAAACAGCCTATATGAGTGTGAAATTCAATGATACTTTTAAATAAGAAGTGGAGTAATTGGAGAACTACATCAACATTGAGCAAACGTTTATCCTTCCACCTGAGACAAGCTTGCAACCAGACCAGGTCTCACTCAACAGGCTCCATGGGACCTTTGACAACAACATCAAACTCAACAAAGTCATCACTCCCACTGTGATGGAGGAACCCAACAGCATCATCATCATGGAGTGGTCCAACATCATCCGACTGATAATAGCTCAAGCTCTATCTCTACAGATTAGATGCCAGCTATGCATTGCATAACTACTGAATTTTCTGCACCTTGAGATTGTTTCAGAATTATTTTCACAGTTCCATATTTTTGCTTTATATATAGTCAGATGGGTAAGACAGGACCAAAATCACTAACAAGCCTGTAGCATCTATACCATGAATAACTAAAAAACCCTAAAACTATCACAAGGTGTATCTATGCAATGGGCTTCTAAGCTACAACTTAGACGTTTTGCATCTAACATAGTTTTCTGTACAGATTGAAAAAAGTGAGCTGGTCCCATCTTACCCCACTGGGGTAAGATGGGACCATGCTGGGGTAAGACAGGACCAACTGGTAATTCTTATGTTACAAGGTTTTTATTAAAAGTACAAACCTGATATTCAATATTATCCATCTAGAAACACATTATTTGATTAAACAACCACCTGTTACTTTTTTGTGTTGCGGGAAGTCAACTCTAATATCAGACACATTCTAGTTTTTGTCATGAGAAAACTTTGTTAAGCATAGTAATAGTGGGTTGGCTTTGGCTCATTGTAGAGCACTGCTAAATGCTTCATATATATTCCATTAGTGTCATTGTCTGAAAAATTTATTAAATTGGTAATAAAACCAATGGATAATTAGTTAAGTGTCAGACATCAAGTGTTTTCTTGCTAACTGCATTTTTGGTGCACTTCTTCAAATATAGCCCATGTCCTCTCACAGAGTTGTGATAATAATTATTTTCACGTTTCTCACAATGATTTTTCCCCCAATCTTGCACATAGTTCTGCAGCTCACTAATGGAAAGAGACAACCCTATTTTCTATACCCATTTGATGCAATTTAAAATAGTGCACTAAATTTCTCTAATTAAAAAAGCTAACAAGTTATAATGAAGTTTGAGCCATAGATAAAATTTTCGACCAAAATACTCCATGTACTGCACAATAATATATTCATTTAAAAACTATTTTTGATTAACTGTACATAGGGTAATAGAGGACCATTTGTGGGGGAAGACAGGACCATTTGTGGGGTAAGATGGGACTACTTGTGGGGTAAAACAGGATCATTTAGTGGTCCCGTCTTACCCCATGTCCGGTCCTTTTTTACCCCATTTTAGAATAGATGTCAGGCAGTGATGGTAGCAGGTAGGAATGCCTAGTATATCTCAAAAGTTGCTTATTACTTGAGGTTACCTGCCTATATCTACAAACCTGGCCAAAAAAATTTTCTGTCGTTAGATAGAGCTTATTTCCCAAACAGGGTTAACTATTTTGTGACCCTTCTTTACATAGGTTTTCTTTGAAAATTAGCCAGAAATTCATTATTTGCAGAAGAGGGTTGAAACAAACACTGAAATGACAGGCAATGATAGCTCTAACATATTCTTTTATCAAATTGAATTCAGTGCAATTAAAGTGCATGCCAGGGGCTGGTCCTTTCTTACCCCATGAAGGCTGTGATCCTGTCTTACCCCATTTGACAATACCGGTATACCGTAAAATGGGGTAACTTTGACCACTTTTTTTTCAAAATGATGCCATTTTTTACTAGATAAGTAAAACTTAAATTGAAACATGAAAAATACAGGTCTATACTCTAGCTTTATTCACCATAAATTGCTGGCTCCTGCCTCTCATAGTTTTGATGTAATTTCAAAAAAAGTGATGGTCTTTGTTACCCCAGCTCTTGGGGTTTATTTGACTGGGTGGTAAAATCAATTTTATTTTTTGGTAAAATAACTCTAGGTTGTGGTGCATTGTAGTAGAACTCTTCTAGTTACATACCTAGGCAAAAGACAAATTTTAGGAAAGTGTCATAGTTTGCAAATGGGGGCGCCACCCCCCAATGGGCAAAATGTGACCACCTAATGGCAGCCGTAACGGGGTAACATTGAGCGGTTTGGAAATTAAGTTACAATTACCATATATAAGACTCTGTAGTCTGAAACATAAAGAAAAAACATTAATAGGTGTATCAAACATGAAATATGTTATATAGGTGCCTGTGGTAATTTTAACTTAATTTCCAAGCCAGTCAATGTTACCCCGTCACGGCTGCCATTAGGTGATTGTTGTAGGTGTTAGTCTGCTTATTGTAAGTTAACCAGGAATTCAACAGCAAAGAAAATAATAAGTGAATTCACTACCAATATAAACATTTACTTTGTATATCTTCACTAATTATATCTGCACTGTCCATTTCTTTACTATATACAATCACTGGTAAATATATATCTTTGATGAAAATGATTCCATTGAAGACATATTGAATTTAATTGGCATTTTCTTTGCTTTTAAATTCTGGTACTGGTAGCAAATGATGCCCAAGATTTCAATTATTTTTCTCAATATTGTGCCAGGTGCAAATAAGGAGTATAAAACTTAAATGAGAACTGAACAAAGGCCATATTTTCTTCACCATAAGGCATAACAACTCTTTAGGGCCTTAATTCAGTCATTATATATACATGCAAGTTGCAACACCAAACATGCAAATAACAATTCTTCATGGGCAGTGAACCTCAATTCCATCATTATACATGCCATACATGACATACCATAGAACATATTAGGGTAAACGCGGTATATTCCGACATCGTAGGTAATTCCGTCACCTCTCCAGCTTTTCCTTTATATTACGCTTTGTTTTAGTTCCATGCGTTCATTGATGGTTGAAATGGTGACGTCATACATTTGCGTGTCAAAATACTGCAAAAACACTAGGTCTTGGCCATCTAGTGGGAAAATATTGAGATCCAAAGAGAGACAATGCATGCCACGTGGTGAGATCATCGAAAAATGTGTCAAATTTGACAGTTGACATGGCTCTACCAAATAGTGAATAACTGTTTTTATAGGAAGAATATTATGGTTTGAGACTTTTAAATACGTCTGTGAATATATTAGGAATCCTTTAAGTATACTTGTATTTG
>NW_025942245.1:72747-97641 GCF_000764305.2 Hyalella azteca
GTTTATGACAGAATTACAGAAAAATCAAAAAATAACTAAATTTTATAATAATATTGCATAATAAAATTGATGGAAAATAGAATACTAGTACAAGAAACAAATATCTAATGATCAAATTAAGTGATAACAACAAGAGTTAAATATAAATAATGGTTTGAGCTGGCTCGCAGGCCTACTCCTACCTACTGCCTCTTCTCATGAAGAGAAGAGGAGGGGGGAGGGGCGAGAAAGCCAGCCGGGTTCTTGAAAATTAAATTAGACACTTAACTTATATACGCGTAGTATACAGAAAAGCAAATTCAAAATCAAGTTGATAAATGTGTGGGTATTCTGAGTATTACGTTAATCAGGGAGGAAAATTTTACGTTAATCTCAGAGGAATTCTAGTAATCACAGAGCACAATCGTAAGGTGTTTACCGTATGAACGCCGCTGACTCTCTCCTGTACAAAAATTGAAATTTGCTTAATTAAAAGCCTAATAGCTGTTAATTAAAACGTAATTAAGTAGTGTTCAATATTCGTTAGTGTTCTAATTCAAAGCCGTGTTGTATCCCAAATCCCAATACAGCTCACACAGCAAACGGAATTCGAACACGTGGATGTCGACAATACGTATCAGTTAAATTTGAAGCGCTGACGCAATACGACTCACCACGTGTCGGATGTTGCCACACAAAGTGACGGAATATAGGGATTTGGTAGGTTTCCATTCTAAAGGCTTTTTAAGAAATATGGCAACATTTTGTGACGTTTCATCGTTGCTGACACGTAGTGAAGTGTTTTGAGAGTCATGTGAAGGCAACAGATTCACAGAACTTACGTAACGCATACGTTTTTTTTATAGTTTTTCATTTCTCGATGCATCCTTAATGTGTCGGAATATACCGCGTTTACCATAATGTACCTATTAAAGCAAATTAGCAAAAGACGTGGTCAGGCCTCTTAGAAATCTTTACTCAAGACATAAAAAAACAATATTTTTCTTCTTAAGAATAAACATTATATAAGAAATGCTTTATTGAACTGAATATATAACAGTCCCTTATATAGTGAATGCTTTGCTAGCTGAACCTTCTCAAGAGATTATTTTGCATTTGTTTTTTTTTAAATCAATGAATGTGTTGCATTGATGATGGGTGTTGGCATTGGCCAAACTGGAAAATTGGGCTGAACTTCTGAAGCCACCCATGAATTGGATAATAACATCCATGAACTAGTAATTTTACTCATTCCTATGGCCCTTTAAAAATTACTGTCAAAAAAATAAGAAAAACAACCTATTTTTACCCCCAGTTTTTAGAAAAAGGTCTGCCTGATTGCCCTGATATTCCAGATTGGGTTGATGGCCTGGACGGAAGGTCGGGCCGCAGGTCAACAAACACCAAATTTCAGTTCGTGGAGACATCAGACATGGAAGCTGCACTCAACAGCATTAATCAACTTTTCATGTTTAATTTTAATACTACACGGGTTTAACCATAATAAACCATTTATGTTTACAATCAACTGCTGGAGCTGGGCACATTTTGCAATCAGTTTCAAAAATCATGCATTAAACCATCTTTTACTTGTGCAATTTTCAGAACTTATGCTTGGTTTTCCAAAATGGATGAAGGAAATAATTACTGAATTAAGCTGTATAAGATTTCAGGATAAAACTTTTGGCCTAATGAATTATTTTTAATTGAAAATATTCTAGTTTCCATTCCAACTTTGCAATTACTTAAGTCCTACCTGCAATTTTCACTAAGAAAATATTTAGGGCTGATAAAAAACAAAATTTGACGCAGACTTCTTTATGTTACCTATCTATGAAGTGCGAAGTAGGTGGAACTACTAATACAAATATTATTCCAATAAAACCATGAATGGTAAAATGAAAGATTTTCACTGTTACAGGCCAATAGAAATAAAAATTTGCTATGACCATGATTCCTTACGCGAAAAGTTGCTACGGCGGTGAGCTTTCAGACCCACTTTCACAGTTTCACTGAGTGGGGTAGGATTTGCTCGTCGCTCGTTTCAGCAGCAACAAATAAAAGGGTATCTCATACAAAATTTAGTTTTCTTTCAAAAAATTTCTTCTATCTTCAAAAATGTCTTCCGCGGCGAAACTAACTTAAATTTAAAATTGATTTGCATATATCAATGCAACAAAACGATCGCGGCCAAGTGCTACGACCGCTAGGACACGGTCTCAATTTTGCTTACCTACAAAATGCGATTGTTGCTGGTCACCGCACAAGAGTATCACTGTAATATTGGCTGCTATCTACAATTCGTGAACGTACTGTGATGCAAGAACCACGATTGTGCGTTATTATGGAATCATTTAAATACATGAACTATGGAGTAAAAATGATCACGAACATCAATGAAATTCGATATGAATTGCCAACTGCAGCCTGGAGGGCAGTTGCCCATAGCCTGGGCGTTGGTCAACAGCACATAACTGATGGCGATAAGAACCTCCTACAGAAAGAGTTACTTTCAAAACGCTTCACAATCACAGTGCAGGCAATCTCTATTGGTTTACGGACATGTCAAGATTGTTATAATGGAATATAAAGTCAGCAAGCATTTGTGCTTCTCGGAATTTTACCAGCCCGTGTAAGAAATTGTATTATATCATGGAATTTTCCTCCCTGTGGCGTCAAAAGTTATCTATATTGGCCAATATGAAATTTAAAGGTTCGAAACCTCTAGTTCAACAATATGCAACAAACAAATTACTGCCAATGTGCTCTCAATTAGGTAAAAGAAGGATTTTTACGTAGGCAGGTTTTATTTGAAATATCAATCTCCAAGTTCCAACCTGTTACTACGGAGATATAGAATGTACACGAGACATCAATGTAATAGGCCCATGGCAAATGTTGTCGTGTATTAAATTATATAAAAAAGTGTTCCACGCAAAGCATATTTAAGTGATGATTTACATACTTCATGCATGTGTTCGTTGTGATGATGGTTAATAAATTTGCTTACTGTCTCTGACGGCGTGGTGGAAATTGTCAGCAATATAGAATAGTTAAGTCGCCACTCGAGACATGTGTATGCTCAGTCTTGGCTATGTTACATCCATTTCGCAATGAATCAAATTAAGGGCGCTGCTTTTGATAATTAAGTAAGTTTGTGTTTTTGAAGCTTGTAAGAACTCCATGAAGATGGTTGCAAACGAAGCTATTTAACCGGAGTCAGATCGAGTACCTTGCGCTCATACGATACCTATATAAGATGTACGTTCAATAAGGTAGTTAATTTAGTGGCCCCAGATTTACTAACGCTTCAGCTATCTCGCACCGAAAGTCAAGATGAACATCACCAACGAGTTGGAAGGTCTCAGTTATCGAAAGATTCTCAAATCACAAATTGTTAATCACCCACAAGGGGCGGAAGGTCTCATTTGTCCAGCCCGCTGAAGCTGGCTTGGAAGAAGCAGCGTTAGCTGCTCCTTGTCACGAAGTGACAAGGAGGGACAGGTGACAAGGAGGGACAGGTGACAGGGAGGGACAGGTGACAAGGAGGGACAGGTGACAAGGAGGGACAGTTGACAAGGAGGGACAGGTGAAAAGCAACAGAAACTAAGACACTCGAACAAGAGGTCGCTTTCACTTGACGTCGGCCGCCCGCACGAGATAGAGAAGGGAAATGTAAGGAATCCTCCCTACATAGGAATCAAACCTCAGCCGCCATTGTCGACTGTAAGTATATTCATTAACCTTTATCACAACGAGCACATACATCATGTATGTGTGTGTTTCAGTGCAGAAAATTGCTGCACATAAAACAATTTTTTCTCTTTAATCTGTAATAATTTTCTTGTCACGACCGCATGATATATGCAGCCATCAGTCGGATGTGCTTCCATGCCAGTAAGCTAATGGCGGAATTATTCATAAATTTAACCAGAGAAAAATATAATAAAATTCAGCTTATGGTGACCCCATGTATTATGTAGGTAGGATTCCTTACCTTAAGTTATTGTGTAGGTAGGATTCCTTACATTAAGTTATTATTTAGGTAGGATTCCTTACATTCTGCTGTTGTGGAATAGCTAAGTCATAGCTCGAAAACGCGCGTGCTTAGTCACCAGTCACGGCAATTCGGTCTGCACTCAAGTTCTATTGTAATATATTTAAATAAAATTTGAATTAGCTTCGAAATTTTAGCTGCCGATGTACCTATAAGGCTATAACTGAAAAGGTGGGTGCGGGGCGAAGTAGCTGAATTCGTATAGCCATTAAAGCAAAATGATGCCGAAATAGTGATGAATTGAACTATTCACAGAGGCCAATGTATAAATAATGTTAAGTCTTGACATAATGTATATTGGTAATTCACGGAGGAGATGTCCAGGTTGCTCACCCTACATAAAATGTGACGTGCTTGCTAAGCTTTCTCAGAGTCACAGTAACTATCTGCATTGTCCGTGTAGTAAAATAAGGAAGACTTGGCAATCCAGGCTATATTCGAACAAATGAGCATTAATATGGAATAAGAGTAACAGATATCAAATGCTAATTAACAAATTACAACTCAAATATAATCAACAACAGAAACAATAATAAAACTGATTTATAAGCAGTAATGTACGTGGCAGGGAACTTACATTACATAGCGGCAGTGGTTAGAACCTATCAGCTCGACGTACGGTGTTAGAAATTTCCACATTCCTTAGGATCTAAATTTGTTCTTTTTCTCCATGCCTATCGTTAGGCATGGGTTTGTAAATAGTAAGAGTTGCCTGAAAGACTTGTTGATGGAAACATCCGTTTAATTTTGCTCCGTTGGAGTGTATTAAGCCATTCCTTCCTAATTTATGTGTTTGAGTGATCACTCTTTGTTTTTCGTTTTATTTATTTTCGTCGATTATGCATGTTCGTGCTTTCTTTGATTTGGAAAGGGCCGACTCCATGCAGTGTTGAATTTGGGCTTTGCCTTCACTTGTGGCATGACCACCTTGACTTATGAGCTTCGGTTTTTTACTAAAATAAATATTTGTTCCTAACCTTTTGGGAAAGCTTGGCGCTTCCCTAAACTCAACTTGTCAGTTAATTATCGGAGTTTGCCCTCTCTTTCTACTATCATAATTTCCCTTTATAATGCTTCTTACCAAGCTTCTTGAAGTTACAGCTTAACCGCTAGGTGGCTAAAGATTTTAAGGTGGGTACGAGGCTGTTATAGTGACATATTGCGTCTTACATTCAGGCTCCTAGAATTTATGATTTGATTACCAAATATCTAACAGCTATTTATTCCTTCCATTCGATAGAATAACTGTATATGCGTTGGGGAAAAACCTTCGATCCTTTTTGAGGACATTAAGCGACACTGTTTGCGATAGATAGAACCTTCAGTATGTCATGGTGTGTAATAGGTTTAAAGCTTTGCTTCTGTGAATGTATTTGATTGAAACTTATTGCAACATTGGAATACTACTACTGGAATACAGAATTGTAATATTTATTCGATATTTCTTGTTTCTACAGTTATGTTGGACCGGGTTTATTCGTCGGCATAACGGCGATAACCTATATCGGAACCGCTGCCAAGCGCTAATTTCGGGACTTGCTTCAATCCTTGATATTTTGGGAATACGTCTGCAATCTCAAGCTTCGGACCAGTCATCTCTGAAATAAAAGTTCCGTTTGTTTACTGTTTTGTATTAAGCCTAACAACGGATACTTTGAGACTGAAACGGTGTTGAAGCCAGACCATCTAACGTCTCACGGTCATCTGAATATGAACTCTATTCATGTAGAAATAAGGCGTGTATTACAACATTCACCCACCCAAAATTTGTCGCTTACTTTAACTGGCAATGACTTTTACAAAATTAATTTACTTAACAAACGAAATAGAAACATTCAAACGAAGATTCGTGTAATACGTTGCTATTAATAACCTTAACGATCTGGGGACGTGCATCTATGTCACCTTGAATGCCTATTTTGAGGGGCTCGGGACTTTGTCGCGCCCTACTGAACATTCACACTTATTGTCACTGCAAACCTATCTCCTCCCAGAGTTTTTAAGCTACAGCAATGAGTAATATACCGTTCGATTCGTAAATAAAAGATCTAGAGATTGGTCGAAGCTTTTTTTCATTTTCGTTATAGTTTTGAAAATATTTTGAAAAAAGGGGAGGGGAAATTCAAAAGAGGGGGGGGAGAAACCAATTTTTTCGAAAAATGACCACCCCACCCACAAAAATCAGAATTTTGAAAAACAGCAAAGACCAATCGATAGATATGGTCCTTACGCATCGAATGATATGCGTTTCGATGTTGTAGCTCAAAAATCATAGGAGGTGATAGATTTCTACAGTACCCCCTTTTTGTCAGTTTTCTAAGAATTTCACGTTTTCTTTCACTTTTTTGGAAAAATTCCTACGAACAAAAAAGTCTTAGATTTATCTTTTACATTTATGTACCAAGTTTCAAAGTTATCTGTCGGTAATTAACCGAAATAGAATTTCCATAAGAAATTGGACATTGCCATTCGAAATTGGAAATTTTATTTCGGTTACTTTCCGACAGATAACTTTGAAACTTGGTACACATATGTAAAAAATAAATGTAAGACTTTTTTTATTCATATGAATTTTTCGAAAAAATGACAGAAAACGTGAAATTGTTAGAAAACCAATGTTTTTTTCTGTGTGACGAATTCGTCACGCCAGGGCGTAAAGGCATAAATAAACAATTTGTATAAAATAATGCCAAAATAAACATTTGTCGTATGCGGTGATATGAGAAGAACCGAGGTCTTATCTATTTTCACTTTTTCAATCACCTAACATTAATATGACCAGAGTTATTAATCAAAGTTGTTTTATCCATATTGAGTGATTGAAATTGAATTGTTGAACACATTGAATTATTTGATGTTTGACGTAAACAGTGGTGTCTTCACATTGAAAAATTCATGTTAAAAAATCTGTAGATTATTGCCGTCCGACAGAGTTGATCACAGAGAATAGAGCGCGACGAGCCTGCGGCGGGATAACTCTTGTAAACTGACAGGCGTCCTACATGCCACCTGACGCTCAATATTTCGTTTAGATTACAGTGCAAGTTTACGAGTGAAAAAGTTGTTGAGTTGAAAAATAAAATTCGTTCTCGAGATCACCCTGAGCTGATAATTCTAATAGTTTTAGTGTTAGACTAGTTTTAGTGTTAGACAGTTAGTTTAGTCTAACACTGGTTAGTGTGGTGAATAATTCAATCACCAGCTTGCAGCGTAGCAGAATGATGGCTTATGTACATGTAGACGTTTGAATAAATTAATATATAAAATAAGAAAGTGTTAATTTCTGCGCATTATCCTGCACTGATTCTAACACACAAATAATTTATGAGGTCGTTGTGATAAATGTTTATAAATCTGTTTACTATCGATGTTGGCGGCTAAAGTATGACGGCTTGAACGGAATAGGTTAGTGGTAGCTCAAATTTTGCATATGCTCAGTTAGGGCAATATTAGGGCACACGGTTCACTTACATTATTTGAATTTGATTTTATTATAAAATTATAATGATATTTTGAGCTTTATCCTGTAAACCGTCTATGGGACGTTTGAGAGAATATTTTTGAAGCTCAACGTAGCTTGCAATAGTATACCCAATGAAGGTGATCGATACCTGAATTATCATGAGCGCCCCTCTTTATCTTTATTGATAATTCACCTAGGAATAATTCATCACTTGCGCCCAAGTTACTCTCATTGCATGAAGATGACGTGTTGCTACAATGGTGAGAATTAACTCAGAGTCTCGGTAATTAAAATTCTCTCAAAACATCGTTCGTTTATTGAACGTCAACAACAGAAATTGTGAGAAGAAAATAACAGCTGAGCGGGGCGCTGACAGTCAGCAGCTGTGCGGGGCGCTGACAGTCAGCAGCTGTTTAACCTGATGCTGCTCGGCAGGTTGCGCGTGATGAGTAGCAGGTTAACCTGACGTGATTGCATCACTGTATTCGCTTTTTAGTTTATAGCCGTGGCCCCTGGTGTTGGTTCTTGTTTCAAATTCTAGTAATCCTTCGGGGACCTTTTATAAACTATGAGTATACTTGTATACTTCAATGAGGTCCCCACGCAGACGTCGATAACTGATAATAATTGTTGTAATTGATAATTGCTACATAATCTTTGATTTTTTTCATAGGACTCGCCCTTCAAGCCTGGAATTATCCTTGTTGCACGTCTTTGAACTCTCGATCTACTAAATTTTTGTCTTTTTAGCGCATTTTCTCATTTATGGGAAAAATGGCGCTATTGTGCTCGTCATGTCCGTCCGTCTGTCTGTCCGTCTGTCTGTCCGTCCGTGACTTCTCGTTTTCGTCGACGAGAAAATGCGCTCTCTGTCACTCACTGCAGTGAGTACTGAATTATATTTTTTCAAGTTTCGGCGATCACACGGCGTTATTCTTCATAGATCCTGCATCTAAGTTCTAGTAACAACGCTTGACAAGATTAAGGGCAGGGTGGCCCAGTGGTTACAGTTCAGAGTACCAGGATTAGAGCAGTGAGTTGCGTAATCGATACCCGCAACAAGCCGTCATTGTTTTGCGATGTTATGAATCGGCAACAGGTCTAACGGCCGAATGAACGCTGAAACTGCTTTCAATATTGCTATCAGTCCTAGCATTTTATTTGATATATTAACTTGAAGATTTTTCTTTTTTAATATTTTTGATGAATAATGTCTTCTAGAACCCATTTTTGTATCTGGTTGGCTCATAGTTTGTCCATTTATCCTATCCTACCAGCGAATATTCCTGTACCTCTTTGTACATGTGCCGATTTTTTATTTTTTTATCTTTATCTTCCTTTCTTCATCAAATTACATTCAACTGGATAATAAATCAAAAGAGAAAGTCAGTCTGGCTTTATGGGTAAGGGTTTAATTCTAATTCAATTTAGTTAATTTATACATGGAAGAAGTGGAAGAGTTAATGCTACATGTTGAAAAGTCATATGCGGAATCACCGACATGTGGAACAGCCTCCCCGATTACATCGTTGGCGCTCCGAGTATAAACGCGTTCAAGAACAGACTAGATGAAGCTGTGGAAAAATATATGTTCAGACTTGAAATGCCTAGCACCATATGACCATATCGAACCCGGTGGATGTCTAGTAGCTTTTTCAAACGATCGTCAGTCCTGAAAATATCCGGTCAAATGACACGATTTTAGATCTTTTGTGAACAAGTCACGGAAAGTACAAGAATCGGCGACAGGCCACATCAGGCCTACTCTTCAGCGCCGACATCACTATGTTATTTTATTTTATGTTGAAAAGTCATGTGATGTGGTCCGTTGATTTAACGGACCATCACCACTGATTACAAAGCAAGCAGCGCGTTGCGAATTTGTTGGGGTAAGTCATGTAAACAATCAAGCATCATACCAGCTGCCAAACGCTCACAACATCATTTGGATGACTGGAAAATTTTGATTAAATATTGATTTAAAATTTATATTTACACTAAAAACATTCACAAAAAATACTGTGGATGCATATTATTTGCCTTCAAATATCTAGTTAATTAGCTACTCGAGCAATCGTGTGACATCATTATCGTTTTGTTCCTCTGACGAGGCGAAGATGTGAATTTTCTGGAAAATTAATGCCGCATTCCTACTCACTGTGAGTTGGCACTTCCTATGATATTTTATAATATAATATAATATTCCTCTCTGATATCTCGGATAGTATTTGTGAATAATTCCACCATTTGCTTGCTGACATCGCAGCACATCAGACTTAGAGCCGCATGTATAATGTAGTCGTGTCCCAAATTATAGAAAAGAAGTGTTCCACGCTAAGCATATTTAAGCGATGATTCTTACACATATTCGATGCATGTGTTCGTTGCGATGGTGGTTAATAAATTTACTTACTCTCGATGATGGGGTGAGGGAGGTAATGATCCAACGCTAGTGACGGGAGGTGCATTTAAATAAAAAAATAATGAATAAATGCATTTTTGAAACTACCAAACCACTCATAACTCCTGCAATACTGAACGGATCTTCTCAAAATTTGGAATATAAGTAGTTGTTATCAATGCCCCGCGATATGTAGAATGCCTTTGGGTAACTGGTCATTTGTTCGAATATAGCCTAGGTTGCCAAGTCTTCATTATTTTACTACACAGACATTGCAGATAATTACTGTGACTCTGAGACATATCTCTTTAAATCCTCATTGTAGATTATATTAAGCTTTCACGAAACTCGATATAATTTCTTTTCGGTAGCTTCGCACCCAACAATCCTCGAGATGGTAGGCAGAAGCTTCAAAAATAGATTAGAACTTAATTTAGCTTTTTTAGCTGCCAACTGTGGAATGAAACGAACGTACATTGATAAGCTAGGACTGAGCACGTTCATGCCTCGGGCGATGACTCAACTATTCATCATGCCTTCATCGACAGAAAGCAAATTTATTAAACATTATCATAACGAATACATGCTTTGAATATATGTAAGAATCAGCGCTGAAATATGCATAGCTTGGACTTCTTCTTTTCTTTAATTTGGTACACGACTGCATTTGCAATGGGCCTATTTTTTCAGTACCGACACTTCTATTCTATTCTATACATGCGGCTATCTGATGTGTTGCGATGCCAGTAAGCAAATGGTGGAATTATTCACAAATATTATACGAGAGGAATATTATATTATATTAGAAAATAATATAGGAAGTTTCAGCTCGCGGTGAGCGGGAATACGGCATTAATTTTCCAAAAATTAACATCTTTGATTCGTCAGAGGAACCGTCGATAATGATGTCACACGATTGCTCGAGTAGCTAATTAACTAGATATTTGAAGGCAAATAATATCTATCCAGTTTTTTTTTTGTGAATTTTTGAAGTGTAAATTTTAATTTTAAATTAACATTTAATTTAAATTTCAAGTAATACAAGTGATAGTGTGAGAGTTTGATAGCTGGTATGAAGCTTGGCTGTTTACATGAGTTATCCCAACAAGTTCGCAACACGCTGCATGCTTTACAATCAGAGACGACGGCTTGGTAAATCTACGGACTACATCACATGACTTTTCAACATATGATAACATAGCATAGTGATGTCGGCGCTGAAGGGTAGGCCTGATGTGGCCTGTCGCCGATTCTTGAACTTTTCGTGCCTTTTCACAGAAGATCTAAAATCGTATCATTTGCCCGGATCTTTTCAGGACTAACGATAGTTTGAAATATCTACTCGACTTACACCGGGTTCGATATGGTGCTAGGCATTTCAAGTCTAAACATAATTATTTTCCATATCTTTATCTAGTCTCTTCTTGAACGCGCTCATACTCGGTGCGTCAACGATGTAATCAGGGAGGCTGTTCCACATGTCGGTGATTCCACATCACATGACTTTTCAACATGTAGCAGCAGCGCTTCCTCTCCCTTCCATGTATAAATTAACTAACTAGAATTACAATGGAAGCCTTACCCAAAAGGCGAGATCATCTTTCTCTTTTAATTTATTATCCGCTTGAATGTAATTTGATGAAGAAAGGAAGATAAAGATAACAATGTGAAAAATCGGCACATATAAAAAGAGGTACAGGATTATTCGCTGGTAAGATGGGATAAATGGACAAACCATGAGCCAACCAGATACAAAAATGGGCTCTAGTAGACATTATTCATTGGAAATATTTGAATAGAAAAATCTTCAAGTTAATATATCAAATAAAATGCTAGGACTGATAGTAATAGCAATAGCGGATTCGACGTTCATTAAACCGTTAGACCTGTTGCCGATTCTTAACATCGCAAAACAATCACAGCTTGTTGCGGTATCGATCACGCAACTCACTGCTCTAGTCCTGGTACTCTGAACTCATTGGACATTAAGGGTCGAACCGATTTGCTATCGAGAGACGTCAATCGTTCCTATTATTTCAATCTTTAGATGAAATTTCGATTGCCCAGAGATTTAAAACCAAAGTTTAGACAACGCAAATAATTGTCGAGTTAAATATTCGTCTTTGAATACATGATTACTCCGCGATTCGAGCAATAGAGTGAGATAATTAATATTTATTAGTCACTCTGACAATTCTAAGATAACAATGTTGGAAAAATTACTACCTTATTCCAGGTCACCATAAGCTGAAACTTACTGTATTTTTCTCTGGGTAAATTTATGAATAATTCCGCCATTAGCTTGCCGGCATGGCAGCACATCCGACTGATTGTTGCATATATCATGCGGTCGTGACAAGAAAATTATTACAGATTACAGAGAAAAATTGTTTTATGTGCAGCAATTTTCTGCACTGAAACACACACATACATGATGTATGTGCTCGTTGTGAGAAAGGTTAATGAATATACCTACAGTCGACAATGGCGGCTGAGCTTTCGCTGCTGTTGCAGAATAGTTTAGTCATAGCTCAAAAACGCGCGTGCTCAGTCATGGCGGATCGGTCTGCGCGCAGCTGCGTCGAATTATGGTACTTGAAATGGTTGAATTTGTAGAAAATATTTTTGATGCTCTTAGCACTTGTAATTGAAAAGATGAGTGCGGGGCTTAGACTCGTAGTAGGTGGAAGTTATTATATATGGGAAGGTGCATTACTTGCCTCGATATTATTTCATATACAAGTCAATATAGATATTTATTTATATTTATTTATACATATATATTTATTTATTTATTTCTATTTTAATTTACATTACATATACGAGTCTAATGTATGAAAAGCACGTGAAATGTAATCATAATGTATAATGATAATTCACGGAGATATCCAAGTTGTTCACCTGCATAACATGTGACGTGCTTGCTAAGCTTTCTCAGAGTCACAGTAATTATCTGCATTGTCAATGTAGTAAAAATAAGGAAGACTTGGCAATCCAGGCTATATTCGAACAAATCACCTGGAAACTTGTATATATTATTACGTATATATTATACATAATCTTATTATAATTATATAATCTTTTATATATATTATTCTTAAACATGGAGGCATTTTACAATCACAGCAACTGGGCGCCACACAGCAGGTGGGCGCCACACAGCAGGTGGGCGCCACACAGCAGGTGGGCGCCACACAGCAGGTGGGCGCCACACAGCAGGTGGGCGCCACACAGCAGGTGGGCGCCACACAGCAGGTGGGCGCCACACAGCAGGTGGGCGCCACACAGCAGGTGGGCGCCACACAGCAGGTTGGCGCCACACAGCAGGTGGGCGCCACACAGCAGGTGGGCGCCATACAGCAGGTGGGCGCCACACAGCAGGTGGGCGCCACACATTATAATTTCATTATAATTAATATAATATAATATTATCATTATATAATTAATTATAATTAAACAAATGATTTTCACGGTGCAAACTTCGGAGGACAGGCATGCAGCATGACTACAATGATTTAACCTGACTAAAATTAGCAAATTAATTGAAGTACAAGTCAAGAATTGAAAGTTCAAGAACAGGTTTGAATTATTGAATTTGCAATGACTATATGTCATAGGATTTTTCAAATGATAAGCGAATATATGGATGAGGAACATTTGTTGGTCTATACTATAGTCAGTCCTCAATTAATGTAAAAGAAAATGAGTATCTGGATGACTCGTGCATAAAGTTTAATGACAACTCGTTTTCATGGTAAAAATCCAACAAAAGTAAGCCGCAAGTAGCATCCAGGGCATTTTTATCTTTCTTTATGCGTATTACGTACGAGAGTTTACACACCGATGTGTATCTATGATGATAATCATGACTGAATTCCTTGCTAGAATTGGACGTCAGTTGTAATATGATGTGTACACCTGGCTTAATCAAACGTGTGGCCGTAAGCTGACGACCTATCAACTGATACTGTGAATCTGTCTTGAGACTACGAAGGAAACGTGTTTCAGGGCTTGCAACGTACGCCTGGAAACTTCTTCGTTGTTATTAGCCAGAGACTTGGCCACGCTTTTATCAAAGTGAAAGTTCTTATCATTGATTGTATTGCCTGTGCGAAGCTCTGATAAAATGTGTGAACACTGTGACCAATTTTGAATTTGCTAGAGACAGAGAGCACTAAGATACTGGTGCGAGATTAGATAGCGTGAAGCTTTCTTCTTATATGCTCGGAATAATATTGCTTCACAATGAATAAAGAATTTGGAAGGAAACGACATGTCACGTAACTCACGTTCATATTCCATGGATATTATTGTAAACGTGAGTTAATTATCTTATTTTTTACAAAATTCTGTGGTGCTTAACTGAAGGACACTATTGCCGGGATGCCCGTTTGTTAACTTCCCCGTGCATGCGGTAAGCCCCTTTGTCTACGGACACATGAACAGTTGTCAACGCTATTCCTACCAAGAGGCCCTGGTGCCGATACTTACCGTGGGCCAAGGACTACCAGGCGCGCTTCGTAAGGCTTTTATATGGAAATATTCAAGATCGCTGAGAGGGTTTTGTGTGCCGGTACTCTAGCACTGACCGAACAAGGGACTTGAACAGCCCAACGAATGTCTGTCGACCAAGTAAGTCAAATGCGTGTCTAATTGATGCTATCTTAGTTCATATTTGCCTTTCAAGCTGCTTGTGCTACGTGCTACTCGAAAAACAATACTTTATCGCTACTCTCCAGTATTTTTCTAATCATTTCTCCTCCAGCGCTGGCGTTACATACTCTAGGGCGAAGGTTTGCTAGGGTCTGGGCTCAAATCCTTGGCAAGCTGCAAAAACAATCTAGGAAGTCTAGAATCGGCGACACACCAGATCTAGCATAATCAACACAGTCGCCACAATTGCTACGAAGAAAATGGTATACATTTCATTATCTTAATTGAAAACGGTTCTAAATCTTAAAGCATCGTCAGTTCCGCATACTACAATGATATAATAAGCGTAATAAATTAGCGGATTAGCTCTGTAAAATCCACCCTGACTTTCAAGCACAACCTACGAGCCGCCAAAGACTCCATAAGCCGCTCAATTAAGGGCCCAAGTCCACAATTATTTTATCGTCCTCACCGAGAACAAGAAGGCTAGAAGAAATACTGCATTTGGTGAATTGCAATCCTCGTGTTGTTGATTATGTTTATGTTATTGGTTATAGGTTTCAAGTAAAGGAAGTTAAAAACTTGTATTTAGACTCAAAATTGTTTATATCAACATATTAAATTATCCATGTTGCCAGTAAAGTAACCATTTGTCATACTGGACTAAGCTTGTCAGTCATGAAGTGATAATAATTTAGTTAGCGTTAGCATATGAGCTCAGTCACTGATTCTAATCGTTGTGTTCAGCAATAGTATGTAGGTGAAGTATTTCTACGCTGAAGTTTAGTTATAATATGAAAAATGTTGAAATGATATATTTTAAGACCCTGTAATCATCCGTAAGCCGGTGGGTTTGTCGTATAATAAATTGTTGTCACTAGGCCAAGTTAAACAGAAGCGCGTAATAGGGTAGAAAAATGCTACGCTCCACAATTGAACTGCATTATATGTGGCAGGCATGCGCGCTGGAAGAAATAGTTAACGATACTCTGAGTTGGAAACTACATATCAATACATTAATGCAAACCACGCAACAAGATAGCAGCAGCATTACGACAAACAGAATTTACCCAAATATTTACAAATTACTTTCATTAGAATTTTCTGAGAAGTGAAAGTTTTAAATAACAATCTTCGACTTTCAGTGAGTATTCTGCATTAATATTGATGAAAGTGTGACCAGTTCAGGCTTACACTTGACCAATCAAATTGATAGTAAAACAGAGAACACTGCAACATGTATCGTTGTTGCAGCACAGCAACAAGTATCGTTGTTGCAACACAGAGAACACAGCAACAGGTATCGTTGTTGCAACACAGAGAACACACCAACAGGTATCGTTGTTGCAACACAGAGAACACAGCAACAGGTATCGTTGTTGCAACACAGAGAATGCAGGAAGAGATAACTATCAAGTCGCTATATTGTGAAGAGACGAGTCTCAGCGTTATTGATTCATTAGAACTTAGATTCAATTATCAAAGAAATCATCTCTTTGCTTTGAGGTTTTGCGTTCCACAACGAATGATTCTTGAAGTTATGAGGCAATTAAGGAACACGTGAGTGCATTTAATGGTTTGCACCGTGAATAAACTGAATGTTAATGGTGATCTGAGTAGCGACGAGAACAAGATACAATAAAGTTGATTTATAGGTTTCGGCTGCGTGCTCTCTAAACCCCCTTCAAGCGCATACATTCAATCACGTCAAAAATTTGTATAGGAATATATTATAGATATCAATGTACCCTAGCATTGGTGATTCATTTCCTTAACATTATATCTATACGATGAATACATTGCCTTGATTCGCAGCTAATGTATACAGGCATTGGGTGCGAGGAAACATTTTCCTCTGAAGGAATATGTTTCGAGTAACGCAAGTAGGGGGACACATGAGCTTGAAATTCACTTTATTAAAATACAGTTTCATGATAATGGATGACGCGCGCTTCTAAATTTGTTTGTGCTGCGGATTTGCTTGTACTGCAGGCTACTCATCAATTTAACATAATACCCAAAGGAAATCTACAGTCGACCGATCGTCGTCATCTGCCTTCAAAGGCACCGCAAATAAATTTGCAATAAAATATTTATACTGCAGTTATTTCAGTATGGTAGAGTTGTGTCTGACATAAGAATACTGAGGACTACAGTGAAAACTCATCATTCCGCTGAAATTTCATGTCTAACTAATCTATTTCAATTTCCTTGTAATAAACATATATGTATAATATATTTGAGTTCAGTATCGTTACTCCCAGCATACAGAAATGTTAATATTTTTTAATTTTATTATAAGAACTGAATTTGTTGAAAGGACTAAAATTTTCTCGTCAAAAATTGTTTCAAATATGTGAGCGACATGTCTGTGAAACACAAATCTTCACAAGGCCAGCGCCTTGGCGTACACAGAATGACAGATTTTTTATTAATAAATAAAATTTCCTGTATAAATTGTTAAAAGATTCATAAACCATTAAAATTTTGCTTGTGCTACATACAAAAAATTTTTTGTCGATTATATTGTCATTGTATTTATTCGAACTTTTTAATTGGATAATTTATTAATTAAGTAATTTTAGTTATTTTGATTTATCGTTCGTAGTTTGCGTATCACAAGTTACATCCGGAGCTAACGTTATAGATTTAAGAGAGCGTTATCTCTTGCTAACATCATCTTACACTATTTGAAAGTGAAAATTTCTCAATATGAAAGATGAGCAAGTCTAAGAGGCGGGGGGCAGAAGGGAGTGGCACATTATATGTGGGTTGAAAATGACTTGATAGACAACATAAATGCAACATATATTGAGTATATACATACATGAGTCAACGCAAGAAATGTCTATAGGACATTTACTGCTTACAGCAGAACAAACTAAACTATTATTTAATACAGACTCTGGAGTTTAGTGACATACAAACATATGAATTTTCCGCCGTGATATGCTATTTTAAATCTGGAATATGTCAGTTTTCAGCGTGGGTGTTCTATTTCTATCAATGATTTGTATAGAACCAAAACCTCTGTTATTTATTTATCCTTTTGTACCTTCCTAAGGTTTGGAGGATCGCGTACGAAAAATAATTCATATCAAAGTGAACATCAACGCATCCACCTCTCAGCGCAGTCTCCCCTGTCAATGATAGCCTCTGGAGTTTAAAAATATTATTCAGAGAAAGTGAAATATCTTGAACATTCAATTCTAACTTGAATTGATATTGACTGAAGTACTTTTGCTATATTCTGAGAAGAACTGGACCTGGTGATGACTCCTAGCGTCCCCAGGCTCAAGAAATACATAGCAACTGTTAGACCAATAGTGAAAACTACTGTAAAACAAGAAAGAATTTAGCAAAAATACTGTGTCCAAATATCATATTTCTATTAAAGACAGACAAACATTATTTTGTTCTGCTGAATTCAGTATTAAGACTAGCTAGCACACAGACAACATGGAAGTAGTTCTTCATTCCTTTACAGGTACTGGGTTTAAAGACAAAGTTGGAGTCTTAAATGGTATGAAATATGGGAGCGACTAGACAGTGGAACGCAATCGACAACCATGTACAAGGAGACTGCACTTGTTGCTGTTGGAGAGTAAAAATGGGGGGCCACCCCGGGTTTTACCCCGCGTCTTTCGCGTATTGATATTGGTATCAAGCCAACTAATACTCTTATATTTGAAAATCGCGGAATGGAGGGTACTTTTTTACTTTTTCCATCATAACTCGGCAACGGCTTGTTCTGTTAGTCTTCACTGGCGCTGTTCCTCTAAGGCGCAGAACAATATTGTCTGGTGTTCATCTGTTCGAGTACAGACAAACGGCGCAGAACAATAATGTCTGTTGTTCGTTTGTTCGAGTACAGACAAACGGCACAGAACCATTATGTCTGTTGTTCGTCTGTTCGAGTACAGACAAGCAGCAGTCTACTGCCTAGCGCGACTATAGTGACCCTGACTTTTGCTGCTGCTACTGTTGCTATTGCTGCTGTTGTTATTGACAAGTGTTCTCCCGACAGTTGTTTCAACACATAATGACATGAGAGGTTTAAGTATTAGTGGCTTTACTACACGAGTAGCTGGAGAATTAGAGGCTTGAGTACATGAGTGGTTTGACTTAGATGTGTGACGAGAATGCCATGAGTGACTTGAGTAAAATGAGTGACATGAGTAACGTGAATAATGAATATCATGTTAGTTCAACGTTGTTATCTTCTTGTGTCATGAAAATTATTCAGCAAACTCTTTTAGAACAGGTCAGGTACGGAGGGATTGTCATATATTTTGGTCCCTCCTGAAATTTTTTTGACTGCTCAAAAAACTTTATTCTCGGGGAGACTGCGCTGTGGCATTTGTAAGTCATGTTCATTCATTTTATTATGAAGTTTGTCATTGTAGCTGTACGCCGTACAGCTACAATGACAAACTTCATTATAAAATGAATGAAAGTACAGTGTACTGTCGGATTCACGGATTCACGGCATGGCGCGTGCAAATCAATAGATAAAAGATATCATCTACTTATCTTACCAGTCTTCACGAGCAAGAGATCCTGGTTCACTGAAATTGAAAATAAAATAACTATGAAAATGTCATTGGCAGACTCATATTCACGACTGTGCGTTGCGAATAAAGTACGGAGGTGTATGGCAGTATGGGGAAATATCGCTGAATCAGATTCGCAAGTCAGAATCAGCTAGTCGGACTCGTGAGTCAGATACGCTAGTGTATGTGGGCTGGGGCGTTTACATTGGCTGCGATTGCAAAGGTAAATGTTTTTGCTACATTCCCCCCCCCTCCTACATCGCGGCGCAAGCGTTCCGTTTACATTTTTTTATATATCAGAAGAACCAAATGTCATATTGGTAGAACAACACACAGTTTGTGCGTTTACTTTTCTATCGTACAGCCATCACTAATTTACATTTTTATAATCTGATGCCCGTTCATGAGGCATTTTACTCCGTAAATGCGACCTCAACAGTCGCATTAATATATTGACTGACTTCCGTTTACAATTTTTCCATCACATTAGAATTTACGGGTAGCAGATGTTGAATACTTCAGCGAGTGAATCTTTATTTTATGAATAATGCAAAAGATATTAGAACGACTTAAGCTTGCCTTCTTCTTCAAAGGATAATTTTTATTGGTTAGTACTGATGAGCAAATATCTATATCTGCAGTTGCACTGCGTCTAGCAACTTGAATTGTGAATAATTTAGTTTCAGCTATAACTATTTTATGATGAGTAGTTTCATCACGTAGTGTTCAGTAAATGTTCATGATAGTCGAGCTTTCAATTTAAAAAATTGACATATAAATTTTAGGGCGCCAATACTTCAGTCGGTGACGCGCCTCATCTTAACCAAGTAAGTAACATATAAATTTTCGAAATTAGAGAAGCTCTGAGCTAAATAATTTTAAAGAGGTATGATTGAGGTAGAAGCATCTGCAATGTAGTCTATTTGTCAGTAGCTACATTTACATTTGAAGGCAGCGCTGAAACTGACAGATGCCCGTTGAGATCGGCAATAATATATATTCCATATATTTACGTCCGGATATACATTGTTTGCTCTTTAGAGAGCACTTGCTCCCTCCCCACCTGAACATCGTTTGCTCTTTAGAGAGCACATGCTCCCTCCCCACCTGGACATCGTTTGCTTTTGCTCTTTAGAGAGCACATGCTCCCTCCCCACCTGAACATCGTTTACTCTTTAGAGAGCACTTGCTCCCTCCCCACCTGAACATCGTTTGCTCTATAGAGAGAACTTGCTCCCTCCCCACCTGAACATCGTTTGCTCTTTAGAGAGCACTTGCACCCTCCTCACCTGAACATAGTTTGCTCTTTAGAGAGTTCATCGTTTGCTCTTTAGAACTTAGCGCGCGAGTTTCATTGTGCTGCCTAAACGGCTTGCGCAGGCCAGGTTAAGCTTCCGAGTCAGAAGACTTCCACCAGGCAGCAGCTCGAGCCAATTCACTTTTTTCGAGTTTTATTGTGTTTGCCTAAGTGTTTTCTTTACATAAGGACTTAGGTGGTGAAAATTAATCATTCATCCCACTGAAAATGGAAGTTGCGCTAAAGTTTTGTACATAGGCACGAATTAGTTGCAGGTTAACTAGTGACCCGACAGAGCACAAGTTAGTGGCAGGTTAACCAGAGACCTGACAGAGCGCAAGTTAGTGGCAGGTGAANTACTGGCACTATTACTGAAATTATTCAGGTTCACACAATATTTCTTTGACCATATAAGATGTGATAGAAAACGTTCACTGGGTGATTCATAAGAAGAATGCTTTGCGAAATAAATTCTGAACTCGATACTTCTGAAATCAATAAACAAATAGGTTATTTTCTAATTATTTATTGAATGACGAAAGGAGCCTCACTAGACACAATTTATAGATTGTCAGTTTAATCAAAGAGATGACGTGTCACATTGACAAATTTTGTTCATTCAGTGTCTATTCATTATTTAATTCGTCTGCCTAAATCGGCAGACCTTTAGAAATATACCATTAATTAATCCTTTAGCAATGTACCATTAATTAATCCATGAGAAATGTATATCATTGATTAATTCTCTAGAAATTTACCATTGATTAATCCTTTAGAAATGTACCGTTAATTAATCCATTAGAAATGTACTATTAATTAATCCTTTAGAAATAGACCATTAATTAGTCCTTTAGAAATGTACCATTAATTAATCCATTAGAAATGTACAATCAATTAATCCTTTAGAAATGTACCATTAATTAATCCTTTAGAAATGTACCATTAATTAAATCATTATAAATGTACCATTAATTAATCCATTAGAAATGCAACGATAATTAATCCTTTAGAAATGTACCATTAATTAATCCTTTTGAAATGTACCATTATTTAATCCTTTAAAAATGTACCATTGGTTAATCCTTTAAAAATGTACTATTAATAAATCCTTTAGAAATACACCATTGCTTAATTTTTCAGAAATGTACCATTGATTAATACTTTAGAATGTACCATCAATTATTACTGTATTCCACCAAATTTTGTCGCACTTGCTACGTCTATATATTTGCTGGTTTGTTTAATGGGTTTTATCATCTCAAGTTTTGGGTTGCTCGCCTGCATGAAGAACTTGCGAAGCCTGCCGTAGACGACCGAGCTAACGCTGAAACTATATTGGGAGCTATAAATAAACTTTGCTTTATACCCGCTGTCGATGTACACTCATTTCTCTGGAAATTTTAGAATTAGTAACAGAATTCTAGAATTGGTGAAATTTCATAGTTATTTTCTTTCATTTTATTCGTATTTTTTGGAGATCAGAGCTCCATAGACCTACGTCTGCTCTTGAATGCTTACTGACATAGCGGCCGATTTTTGGTAATAGAACCAAATTTGCTGGGCCTTAATCCGAACGTTAAACGGATAACTTTACTATCAAGTTCTAGTGGCTTTTCAGCCGTCAAAAATATTTTGCGTTAGATACGGCAGCAAAGACAAAAATATTCACAGCGACTTGACTCCGGCCCGTGGATACTGCTGAAGTAGAAAATTTAATGGGGCAACTGAAGAAGATTAGCGATGATGTGACGTCTGGAATTGTCTTGCTCTGAATTTTCAACAAATTGCAGAGTCAACGTTAAAAACTTGACCTTCATCATTCATTGTAACTTCTTATCTTGAAGTGATACCTAATGATTTATTCCTTTACTGGTATATTTTAATTTTCAGTACATAATATTCAAAGTTCGTTCTCTTACATCAAGCCCTTGTGCACTCGTGTGCCAGCATCGCTTGCATTCCCATTTTTTAATTGAAATTCTACCGCAATGAACACAAGTGATCCCTAAAGCTATTAGAATCCTTTAAGAATAATGTCGGTAATGTCCATAAAAATCTTTATTCGGGACTCATTATTCTAAATTTGTGTGAGGAAGAAAGAAGGAATAAGAAGAAAAGAAGAAACAAAGAAAATGAAGAAGAGAAGAAAGAAAATGAAGGAAGAAAATAAGTTAACTTCCCCCCCCCGCGACACGGGGACCGAGGAGTTTCTGACGCGGCAGCAGCGATCGCGCTGACAAGTGTTTTCCTTCTTATATTGATTGTATATTATTTATTGTCAGTAATATTATTGATACAAATAATTATTTCAAGGCTATTACTTGAACGTAAAGTGTTTTTGTACATGATAATATGGGAGATGTGAATATTCCTTTTAAATAATTTCGCCGGCTATATTGGCGCAATGCTAACAGCGTACGACTGATAGGCTTGAGTAGACAGCGATACGATAGGAGGATTGATTTGTCATAGTCTCTCCTAGAATTAATTGCTAGAAAGTTTCTGAGATGTGCTGCTTCATCATGATCTTGTTACCAGAAACTTCAGTCAAAAATACTTGAGTTGGCCCTCCAAAAAATTTTACGTTCATTTATTTATTATTGGCAAATCAAGATGTTGTCATTGCATATAATTCTGAAAAAAATCTGTCAATATTATTTTTATCCATAAATACGAAGAGAAAATGAAACCTTTGATGCTTTTTTTGCCTTGGACTTCTTTTTCTTCTAGTCTCCATCTAGATATTAACTCTATGTCAACGGATGTACATGCCGCCACAATTTAATATCGCTGTCTAAAATATTTATCTACCACTCTGACCAGAATATAAAATTATTAAGTTTTCCGTGTGCTTAGTATGATCAATGGCAACTTCTAGTGTCGAAATTGTTCACAAGAAAAGACCGTTCTACACAAATGCCACGCACCAAACTCTCCATGAATTATCGATTCTATTTCTCACATTTATTCAGGTGATTATGAAAGGAAACAGAATATATCAATACAACTTTGGCTTCCTACTTCAATTGTTGAATTTAGGTGCTCAAAAGTTATAAAAATGACAAATAATTCTTTAAAAATTTAGCAGCAAAATAACAATATATTGAATGAACCATAAATTATATTTCTCAATGTCACGCGGGAAAATCTTGCCTCTACTTCACCCCTCATGATTCTCGCCAGACCAGCGGTTCCCAGGCCGGCGTAGGCCTAATGGTAAAAGCAAAGCCTACCATTATCACATCTGAAAAGCATTCTTCTATTACCTATCATTAAAATATACAACTTAATTTATTTCAGCATATTTCTTTCTCTTTTTGTGGATTATTTTTTGATATGAGTAAACAATAACTGAACATTACGCAAAATGGATCACTAACTCAGTTATTTTTGTAGCAGATCAAAATAAAACTGAAAGAATTTGTCATTTGACGCAGGACCCACCAATTATTCTTAAGACTGATAGATAATCCGTGCCGCAATATCCTGCTCAACAAGAAACAGTAATTATGTTCCTACAAGCATCAGTAATTATGTATGTTCATTAATCTTGCCATGGACGTTAAAATAATTCTTTTACAAAAAATGCTCTGTCAACCTCATAATCAATATTTTCTTGAGTGGTTCAGAATAATAAACTAGATAAACGTGAAATATTTGTTTTGAAATAAAATTTAACGGCTTCAAGTCCAAACATGTAAGCAGGTAATGAGGTATGATTAAAGCAATGGTTCCCAAATTGGGCGCTACAGCCTCGTGGGGGGGGAAAGATCTGTGGGGGCAGGGAGGAAGAAGGGGGCGGTGAGGAAGAAGGGGGCGGTAGGGGGCGGCAGTCCGAAGTCGAAGTCATCAGTTCGAACGTTTGTTTGACGATTTGTACACAACACATGCAGCACACAGCTCCCAGCGATGGGTTTTTTCACCCTGATCTGGGTTTTTGAACCTCTTCTGGGTTTCCAGTGTAAATTTTTGGTAATGTTCAAACTGCGGGGGGAAATAGAAATCCATATGTGTCTGTATAGGGGCGCTAGAAATTCACTGGAGAGCTAAGGGGGCGCCAGCCTGCAAAAGTTTTGGAACCAGTCCGAACCACTGGATTAAACTAATGTAGCCAAAATATCATAGAACTCCTTCAAACTTATTTTCTTGCTTGGTATAGAAAACGTTAAGGGTAGAACTATAATAACAAAGTTCGTAGTTCAGGTCGACCTTGCATCTGCCTTCCATATGAACAAATTGGTTATTTTGTTCCTTTTCTAAACGCTCTAGGGTGATAAATTACTATTTTTTTCTAACAGCTGATCGACTGAATCACAAGACGCCTTTCGTCAGTGGACTTGCAGAAGACCACTCGACGCTGAGGCTGAGCTGAGCGTTCCGGGGACGCCATGTTTTGGCATCGTTTGCGGGCCTGTAGTTAAATTCAACAAAAAATCTACGTTAAATTCAACGTCAAATGTCTGAGCAGCGCTGTTATCGACCATTGTTATC
>NW_025942246.1:0-717 GCF_000764305.2 Hyalella azteca
GTCGGCCTTGCATTTGCTGTCTTGGCTGTCGTTGCCAACGGAATAACTGGATCAAGGGATCAGGATCTCTAATCTGGTGACGCAACAAAAAGCCCGGCACTTTTGGTGTCGGGCTTTTTGCTGCCTGTTGTGCCGGATACCTCGGGTATCGCGCTCCTGATGGACCAGGATTAGAGGTCCTGCTTCTTCGAAAGGCTCAGCTTCTCCGAGCCGCCACCCTGCGTCCCGCGACGACCTGGCAACCGGTTCCTTCTCAGTCCTCCGATGGAGCGAAGGATGTTCTCGTAAGCCTGGCCGCTGCTGTTCAGCACCTTGGTATCCCCGAGGCTGTCAATGCCGCCACCAAGGAACTTGAGGATCTGGTCGCCTGTTTCGAAGCACAGCTCGAAACACCGGTTGGCGGTCGAGATCACGATCACCGCTGAGATCGCGATGAAAGCCATGATCGTAGTGAGTCCCTGAACCGATCCGCTGTTCAGGCTTGAAAATGCGATTGGCAGAAACCCGCTGAGCAGCAGCCCGACGGCCTGCATGATCACCATACCGCCGACCATTCCGAACACCATCATCGTCGGGCGTAGCAGCAAGGTCAGCATGATCATGTAGCCCGACTTCGCATACTGGCTGACCCAACCATCGCCTTCAGGTGCTGAGTGTCCGGCCGCCCAGATCGGGGCGGAAACGGCCGACAGGAATACGCTGATCAGCCAACCAGTG
>NW_025942247.1:0-386 GCF_000764305.2 Hyalella azteca
CCTGGGCTGGCAGCCGAAATGTTTGTTAGAACACGTCCAGAAATGCTTGTTATTACGTCGATCAAAATGTCTCGCTAGAACCACGTTTAAAAATTAATGCTATTACTACGTGCAGTAAAGTTGGCTTGAACCACGTTCAGAATTGCGTGGTAAGTTCCTGAACACGTGATTGTTATAAATTGATCATATTGTTATAATTTTTGTTAGATTGTTATAAGATTGTTATTATTGGTATTGCTAGATTGTTATAAATTGTTATAATTGATCATTGGCTCTATATTGTTTGTTGTTAACATTGTTGTAGTTAAGAGGAATTTAAAAGCAAAG
The DNA here is from genome assembly GCF_000764305.2 of Hyalella azteca. Classification (NCBI taxonomy): domain Eukaryota; kingdom Metazoa; phylum Arthropoda; class Malacostraca; order Amphipoda; family Hyalellidae; genus Hyalella; species Hyalella azteca. The sequence goes on from NW_025942247.1 coordinate 328, forward strand.
AAAACGCCAAGAAAATTCACCATGTCGATATTGAAAACGTTTCGGAGTCCAGCTCCGAG
>NW_025942248.1:0-1253 GCF_000764305.2 Hyalella azteca
TACTCCATACCATCGATCACGGGATACCTGGAAGATTTAATTTATTAGTATTGTAATGTGCACATATTGCGTCACGTTCACTTCCAAGCATTACCGATTTAGTTAACATGTCTAATAATCATGTTTGCATCTTGTTTATCATACAAATCATGTATGAGGAACATGCAAAAAATTATTCGTATTGCAAAATGATTCCATAAGCCTAACGGCGGCTCGGCAAAAATGGTTATCTTCTGAAAGGTGAATGATGAAACTTGCAGCTGGAAGGTAAGAGGAGCTTGAATATCTGTACAGGTTGTTGAAAAAGTTGAAAATCTTCATAGCTGCTACGTGTGGCATAGAATGATTGAGTTATGGTGTCGCAGCTCGACCACTTTCATTATGACGCTGTTCGTTCCTTAGTGTAAAATCTCATCAGCTTTGAAAATTCAAGCTGAGACCTACAAAATCAAAATAAAACTAACCGTTTTTCTCTCTTCATCTATCATTTTCCAAACCCCTGAGTCACAAATTCATCCAATCAAAATATTAGAATATTCATAAGTTGCAAAATTTACGTGGTTATTTATATATTTTATTAGTACTTCATACAGAATCCACGACGCTCCGTGAAACAAATTATTGTTTATTGTCGAAGTCCGATTAAGTTATCGGTAGAAATTAATTTATTTGAAATGCAATCCAAATAGCAGAGTTATACCTCGACCAGAAGGGGCAATGCCAATAATTTTTCTCTCAATATAATAAATTTTCTCGCATCTCCACAATTTTTCTCTCAAGTCAATCTTTGTGACCATTCAATTTCCTGAGCGTGCCACGAGGGCTTATCGGCGAATATTCACTTAATTAATACTATGTATCACTTTTATCATTCATAAATTTTTTTTAACTCGTTGTACTGTAAAATTATTTTATAATCGTTCAATATAACGATTAGCATGTGTTAGTGTTAAATCTTGTTGTAATCATGCACGGGTGTCCTCATTATCACAATTCGATTGTCATTTTGTAAATCTATGCTGGAATTCATGACTTTGTGGTCGATGATTTTAACGATTTAAGTATGGCATAGAAAAATTATTATTGGTGTATCAAAATATTGACACACTTTCCCTGCCCACAGCACCAGCAGAAAACGGACGTAACTTTGATACGCCCAATTGGCAGGCCTAAATGGGGTCAGGACGACACACACAAGTGCAAGAAGTGCACCACAATTTGCACAACATCTCACTCATTTTTAGCGCATTTTC
>NW_025942249.1:0-599 GCF_000764305.2 Hyalella azteca
TGAATCGGAAAACTGTGCTACCGTCCACACGTTCCGACTTGTCTGCGCAGTTCATCGAAATCTATGCTCTTGAGCTCAGATTTCGATGGAACTGCGCAGTTTTCCCGCCGGCTTCAAAATTGCGCAGTTTTCCCGTCCACACGCAACGTTTTATCTGCAACGATGAGAACTGCGCAGACAAATCGTTGTGTAAAACTGAACGTGTGGACCGGGCTTTAGAGCGTCCACACGGTACCGACTTAACTGAGTAGTTTGCTCAGTTTTGCGCGATCTCGCCATGGAGACGTCTCGGACAAATTTACGGCCGGACTCCCAAAATTCGGCGAGCATGGAATATCTCCCGAAGTAATGAACGTAGCTCGATAAAACTTGATACATGTATTCATTAGGACTTAACGGTGATGTTTAGCTCGTGAACATTTTTGGAATTTCTCCTTCATTCCTGAGTTATATGACGATACGTGCTGAAATTTGCAGTGAGCATAACATTTCTTCTTAACTACGTACTGTACAGATTTGAACGAAACGTTGAATATAGAAACCTAACCTCCCAACGGCGATGTTTAGCTCGTGAAAATTTTTTAGATTAGATAAAGCCG
>NW_025942250.1:0-973 GCF_000764305.2 Hyalella azteca
ACTTTACGCAAGTGTGCAAAATTTCAGATCAATAGGATAAGTAGAAGTGTCTTAAATTTCGATAATAAGATTTGTAGCAGACAGACAAACAAGAAGTGAAGTTAAAGAGAAGTGTTGTAATAATTAGACCAGTATTCACAGCGCATTTGACACAGAGCGACAGAGCGCATATGACAGAGAGCGCATTTTCTCGTCACGGGCGGACGTGAAGTCACACGCGGACGCGAAGCCACGGACAGACATGACGAGCATAATAACACGTTCATGAATGTCTTATAAAATGTATTGACATTCATGGACGTGTTATACAAGACGTTCATGAATGTCATAAAAATGCTTTGAAATAATAGTTTCTTTGAATTCATCGCTCGGATACGCGTGCACTCAGAAGTATTTTCTCTAATTGTTCAAAACTGTCTACAGACACCAACAGACAGAAGACAGAAAGCCAAACCATACTTAGAATAATATAGATAAATATAAGCAACACACATCTGGACTATGATTATTTTTTACCCAATGATCTTTGCAAAATTATTTAAAAAATATAACTCAGTACTCACTGTAGTGAGTGACAGAGCGCATTTTCCCGTCGAAGAAAACGTGAAGTCACGGACGGACGGACATGGCGAGCACAATAGTGCATTTTTTCCATAAATGAGAAAATGCGCTAAAAAGGAAAAAGACTTGACCTGGCTACCCCTGACCCCAGTAAATGGGTGTTTATTAATGTAAAGATGTGTTTTTATACACATAACCCTAACTCTTATCCTAACCTAACGAGATTGGCATTTTTTTGATGTCCGGTAATGTAGTTCACTTATTTTTGCGTCCGGTTTTTAAGTACAAACTAATTACTGATATAATAACCGGACGCCATTTTGTCCGGATTTCTGACTACTGTCCGGTAATATTTTCAAGTAAAATTTCTCCTTATGCGCAAGATAATGATTGAAACACATAGATGCTTGCA
>NW_025942251.1:0-12921 GCF_000764305.2 Hyalella azteca
CTTATTCCAACACAACAATAACACGCCCTACTAATGCCAATTCTACAATAAAACCACCTACCATCCCAACACACCATTAAACTCTCTACCAACCCAACACGCCGATGTCATCCTAATAACAAAATAACACACCCCAACACGTCAATATCATCCCATATACACACCCCAGCCCCCCTGTAGCATCCAAAAGTTCACACCCCAACACCCCTTTAGCATCCCAATAACACACCCTAATACCCCAATATCATCTCAATAACACGCCCTCAACACACCAGTAGCATCCAATAGCACACTTCAACACGCCAATAACTCCCCCTACCACCACACACCAATAACACACCAATAACACACCAATAACACACCAATAACACACCGATATCACACCAATAGCACACCAATAACACACCAATAACACACCAATAACACACCAATAACACACCAATAACACACCATTAACACGCCAATAACACACCAGTAACACACCAATAACACACCAGTAACACACCAATAACGCACTAATAACACACCAACAACTCACCAATAACACAGCAATAACCCACCAATAACACACCAATAAAACACCAATAAAACGCCGATAACACACCAATAACACACCAATAACACACCCATAACACACCAATCCCACACCCCAGCACGCCACTACCCCACGTTACACACCTCTCCCCTGTCAGGCGTACAGGTCGGTCCTACAGGCGCTGGGGTGGCAGGACTTGGTTGTCGTGTGCGACTCCAGCGAAGGACTCCTGCGGGTGAAGGAACTCCTTAAAGATGACGCCTTCAGGGTCACGCTCAGGGACCTGCCTCGTGGCCTGGATTACAGGTTATCTTTTAGGATCTGTTGAATTAAATATACACACAGATACAGGTTATCCTTTAGGAACAGTTGAATCAAATTTACACAGATACAGGTTAACCTTTACGATGAGCTAAATTTAATAAATATACTGAAAATAACTTTAGAATAATACTGTAATACTTTAGAATACTCTTTAGAATAATACATTAGAATAACTAATACAAATAACTTATTAACTTTAGAAATATACGCGTTTACCAACTAACTTGCATGAATTTTTCGAACGTTGGAAGAATTGAGTATGATGTGCAAATTAATATTGTGTCTCTTAGTATCATTTATTTTGTATTATGATTCCAACAACATCTGATTTGTGACTTCAATTTCTCATACTGAACATTATTGCATTGTGTATGTCATTACACTTCTTTCCTCGCCATAACCTTACAATGAGCTACTGTATGTTCCTAAATTTGAATTCTAATTTTCCCTGCTCAGGGAGCTTCTTAAGGCCATCAAGTTATCAGGAATTGTGCACATCCTGCTTGAAGTTCATCGCTCCAAAATACATTCCCTGCTGAAGCAGGCGCAGCAGATAGGCCTGATGACGGCCTATCACCACTACTTCATCACTTCTTTGGTGAGAACTCCCCTCCATTATAGCCATTATCACACTTAGATGTTCATATTCAACAATTAGTTTTTAAAATAAATCGTGTTCTTAAGTGATATTTGGGCTTCTACATTCAGTTTTACTATTTTTTAAAATAATTATCAATTGTCAATGTTATTCAATATCATAAAAATTAACTTGGATTTTTTGTCACTATTTTACTGAAATTGTTACGAGGAGCACGAGGTATCTAGTATATAATTTTCCCTCAGTATGTATGCAGTGTACAGGAAAGATTTCATTATACAGTAATCTTCGTGTATGTATTATTTTGAATAATTTTCAATACAATCAATTCGACAGTTGATAATATTGTTCGTAATGAGATTTAATTGCCTTCTATAAATACCATCTTTTGATAAATTCAGTGTCCATAATTTTAGTTTTTTTCATTGGAGAAAGTGAAGTTTTGAATTGTTCAATTAATAAATATTCAGTGAAATTTAAACATATAACACAAACTTCAACAAAACCTGCATACTCGGTCTTATTAAAAGTTTAGTCCTTAAAGTTTTCTTCTTCATGAATAAATTCACTAACGTCTTTAATCAATCAAACACTGAGAGAAATGAGCGAAACTTTGTCCAAATAGCGATGCACTATTTACCTTTGTGTTTGTCAGAGACTCGTGCAGAGAGCAAGAAAGTGGGTAATTTTCAAGTAATTTGAGGCGTTAATTTTTCTGAGTGAACACTATCTTCAATTCCTTAACTCAGCAAATGACAAGTGTTATAAATCCGAGAAATTCCAATTAAATATTTAATTATCAGCTTTTCGCTTCCAATCTGAGTTTCTTACAACTTTTCCGAGCGATCCTGGCTAGCGATGGTCGCCATATTGCCATTAGCCATATTGGACTGGCGCTCAAATGGCTTGATCCAATCCCAAGGCCATTTTTATGAAACCCATACCATAACCTTTGTTACGAATCCCATTCCATAGCAATTTCTACGAATCCCATTCCACGGCCATTTTTATGAATCCCACCACACGGCAATTTTTACTAATCCCATTCCATGGCAATTTTTACGAATCCCATTCAATGGCCGTTTTTACGAATCCCATTCCAGGAAAATTTTTACGAATCCCATTCCATTGCAATTTTTACGAATCCCATCCCATGGCAATTTTTACGTCTCTCATTCCATGGCAATTTTTACGAATCCTATCCCATGGCCATTTTTATGGATCCCATTCCATGGCCATTTTTACGGATCCCAATCCATAGAAATTTTTACGAACCCCGTCCCACGGCCAATTTTAAAGTTCCCATCGCTTGATCATTTTACGAATTACTTCAATGGAAAAACCTTTACAGGCGCGCATTTCCTTCAACACATGAGGGCCATTTACTGATGGAAATTTGTATGGTAGCTTATCTGATTTGAAGGAAAAATGAAGGCTAAATATTGAGAACTTCGACCAGCTACTCTCTCTATGCCTGAAATAAAAAATATACTTTTATTTAACGAGCTTAAAGTAAGATATACTTATCTTTGAAGAAGATGCACCTCGAAAGATTTACTGACTATTGGAGTGAAGAAAGTAATTAAAACAGTTTATAAATAAGTTGCACTTGCTTAAAGTCTCGTAAAGTAACTTGGAAGTATGTAAAGTTGCGTTAAGCCTCTAAAATGTTTTGACGTAACTTTGTTAAAAAACCTATAACCAAGAACTTTTTGAGGTTCTTCATGAACGCATACTTGATTATAACTACTTCATTAAAGGAAAATAGTGTTAAAATCACTTGTTTGCTTGAATCGCAAGTTAACCAGGAATTTAAAAGCAAAGAAAATACCACAAAAATTCACCATATCTTTATAAGAGAAAACGTTTCGGAGTCCAGCTCCATCGTCAGTTCAAACCACAAAATTCTGTTCAGAAAAAGTTCAGTCCTAGAAGCACAAATAAATCAATTAGTAAAGTAAATGCACTAAACATCAATGAACCACCATCAGGTCATTCCTATTTTCATTTGCATGCCCACAATTATCAAACCACCTTTATCACGCTCACCATTATCGTACAAACCATTATCAAATTCTAAATTATTTAACGTGTCATTACCATTCTATCGTTCCATTGCGTTTTGTATATTTCCCTCATTATCACTGATTTCCAACACCCACTATGCGAAAATATATCAATATATAATCTAAAATCCACGTAATAATTAATTCAGAGGATTATTAAGGAATTTCTAGGAGTACTTGGACTATCAGGCTGAGAAGTAGGACATTCAATTTTTAAATATTTAAAATTATAAATGAAATTTTATTTACAGCCCGCGTATTTATTTTTTATTTAACTGACTAGTAAGTTATTTGAAACCAATTAGTTAATGTTTTATTAGATTTAATTCACTAATCATCTTTTATTCAGCCTACAGAGACGCAGCCTGCGTAGGCTGGGAGCCGCGGGTTGCGGGGAGAATAACTCCAGGTGATTGTTGAATGTGAAGTAAATTTAAAATCAAATGTAATTAATGAGTTTTAAATAGTGTCTTAATTTATTTTAAATTATTGAATTATTATCTACGCAACTGCGCACCTTTTGTTCATAACCATTGTGTCAACTTACGATGCGTCAAAAGTAGATTTGGTTTGCAAAAAAGGCATTTATTTATACCATTATTTTGCACAAATCGTAAATTACTCATGAATTTAAAACCAAAGAAAATGCCAGCTAAATTCTACGCACCTTCATTGGATCTGTTCTCAATGAACTTATGTTCATTGAGAACATCTGCTTCTACTTTTGTTCTTAACTTTTATTTTGATACAACTGGAGACCAGGCTAGCTACGAGCCTCTCGACCGCCGTGTATACGGGTTAAACTCTCGCTAAAAAACAGCAGCGGCCTGATATTACAGGGCCGTCTTGACCGAACCTAACGAGGTTTGCGTTCCATTAGCCGCAGGCTTCCTTGAGTTACCGACCGTCATGGCCAATTGTGTCCATATTTCAAATCGCGGAAAAATTAATTTTATGGTGTTTATCTTTCTATGGTGGTTATCTCTATGAAGGTTATCATGATATATTTTGGTCTTTGGATCCGATTACATGTGGTGAGTAGGGCGGGTCGCCTGCCGAAGACCACCACTGCCCTGGATGTAATGAACCATCATGATTCCTGCCTTCCGGAACGTAGCCTTCAATACTTCAAGCCGTCCGTATCTAAGCCGTGGGTCGAAACGGCCCTCGGTCGAGCGGCCACTTGTCGAAGGACGATAAATTTTGGAACTAGCATAGTTTCAGAACTATGCATAGATAGCATAGTTTCAGATAGCATAGTTTCAGAACTATGCTATCTGAAACCTAACCTCAGATGCGGTGAACGTAAAATTACGTAATTTAACGATGCCTGGAAGTCATATTAGATCCGCGGCCCGGTGATTCACGGCAGGAGGTGGTCAAGGCCGGAGGAAGACAAAGCCGAATTGTGCACGGCTGATTGGTGTAGGTCCGGAGAGATCCAAGGCGTTCGATTCAGGGCTTATTGGTGCACAAAGTTAGTGGTGCACGGCTGCACTCCCAGTTGGGCTCCTTTACATGATTCTATACTCCCAATATTTAATTCTGCTCTTTAAAAAATTTAAACAAGTAGAATTCTTGAAATCCAACGTGTAATTGCTGCTTAATTTTTGCGGCAATTTAGACTGAAAAACACATTTGCTTTCACAATTTTTCACAGTTTGCTTTCATCAATTAGTTTAGAATTCTTTTCAATATCCACAGCGCGGTTTCGTCGAGGGCCGTGATGATCGTGATGTGGTTGTTCACTGCCGTGACAATGTCCTGTTACATCGCTAACTTGTCGGCCGTGTTTCAATATCCACAGCGCGGTTTCGTCGAGGGCCGTGATGATCGTGATGTGGTTGTTCACTGCCGTGACAATGTCCTGTTACATCGCTAACTTGTCGGCCGTGTTTCAATATCCACAGCGCGGTTTCGTCGAGGGCCGTGATGATCGTGATGTGGTTGTTCACTGCCGTGACAATGTCCTGTTACATCGCTAACTTGTCGGCCGTGTTTCAATATCCACAGCGCGGTTTCGTCGAGGGCCGTGATGATCGTGATGTGGTTGTTCACTGCCGTGACAATGTCCTGTTACATCGCTAACTTGTCGGCCGTGTTTCAATATCCACAGCGCGGTTTCGTCGAGGGCCGTGATGATCGTGATGTGGTTGTTCACTGCCGTGACAATGTCCTGTTACATCGCTAACTTGTCGGCCGTGTTTCAATATCCACAGCGCGGTTTCGTCGAGGGCCGTGATGATCGTGATGTGGTTGTTCACTGCCGTGACAATGTCCTGTTACATCGCTAACTTGTCGGCCGTGTTTCAATATCCACAGCGCGGTTTCGTCGAGGGCCGTGATGATCGTGATGTGGTTGTTCACTGCCGTGACAATGTCCTGTTACATCGCTAACTTGTCGGCCGTGTTTCAATATCCACAGCGCGGTTTCGTCGAGGGCCGTGATGATCGTGATGTGGTTGTTCACTGCCGTGACAATGTCCTGTTACATCGCTAACTTGTCGGCCGTGTTTCAATATCCACAGCGCGGTTTCGTCGAGGGCCGTGATGATCGTGATGTGGTTGTTCACTGCCGTGACAATGTCCTGTTACATCGCTAACTTGTCGGCCGTGTTTCAATATCCACAGCGCGGTTTCGTCGAGGGCCGTGATGATCGTGATGTGGTTGTTCACTGCCGTGACAATGTCCTGTTACATCGCTAACTTGTCGGCCGTGTTTCAATATCCACAGCGCGGTTTCGTCGAGGGCCGTGATGATCGTGATGTGGTTGTTCACTGCNTATACACATCTAGATGTGTATAAGAGACAGGTACTAATTACTGATTTATCTGTGTTCTAGAATTTTCGAACTGACGATGGAGCTGGACTCCGAAACGTTTTCTTTAAAGATACTATGAATTTTTGTGGAGTTTTCTTTGCTTTTAAGTTTTTAGTCAATTTGCGATTAAAGCAAACAAGTGACACTATTACTTATATAGTGTGTACTAGTGGAACTAGTGTGTACTAGTGGAACTAGTGTGTACTAGTGGAACTAGTGTGTACTAGTGGAACTAGTTTGTACTAGTGGAACTAGTGTGTACTAGTGGAACTAGTGTGTACTTGTGGAACTAGTTTGTACTAGTCGAACTAGTGTGTACTAGTGGAACTAGTGTACTAGTGGAACTAGTGTGTAAATAATTATTTCACTTCTTCGAGACTTTGTTTCGTTCTATGGATATTTTACTCGAAAAATAATTTTATGAATGAATAAGTGTTCAAGGAACAAATTTTCTATATGCGAGTTATTTTAATAATTTAGGGATGAGTTTATTTGTTCTCTGGGTATATTAGTAATTAGAATTATTTTACTAATAAAATGTACCATTAATATGATATAAACCGTAATGAAATATGTTTATCCAATTGATATCCTGAACTGTCATTTCAAATCGGTCATTGTCAACCAAAAGATTCCTTGTATACAACATCATTTTCGACGGCCATCATTATCTACAATCATTATCGACAACCATCATTATCTACAATCAATAACGATAATCATCATTATCGACAATTATTATCGACAACCATCATTATCGACGACCATCATTATATACAATCATTATCGACAACCATCATTATCTACAATCAATAACGACAATCATCATTATCGACAATCATTATATACAATCACCATTATCGACAATTATTATCGACAACCATCATTATCTATGACCATCATTATCTACAATCAATATCGCCAATCATTATTATCGACAATCATTATATACAATCACCATAATCGACAATTCGTATCGACAATCATCATTATCGATGAACATTATCGACAATCGTCATTATCGACAATCATCATTATCGAAAATCATCGTTATCGACTATCATCATTATCTACAATCATTATTGTCGACAATCATCATTATCGACAATCATTATCGACAATTAGCATCAAAATGAACCACCATCAATCAGGTCATTCTTATTTCCATGTGCATGTCCGCATTATCATACCACCTTTATCACGCTCACCATTATCGTACAAACCAATATAAAATTTTCCATTATTTAACATGCCACTGTCATTCTATCGTTCTATTGCGTTGTGTAGAATATTTCCCTCATTATCACTGAAACACACCACCCACTATGAACAAATATTGCAATATATAAATTTAAAATCCACATAATAAATAATTTAGAGGATTATTAAGGAATTTCTAGGAGTTCCTGAACCATCAGGCTGAGAAGTAGGACATCTGACTTTTAAATATTTAAAATTATAAATAAAATTTAAGTTGCAGTCTGCGTAATTTATTAATTTGTTTCATTGGCTATTAAGTTATATGAAATCAATTAGTTTATGTTTAATTAGATTTTTCTCAATAATCATCTTTTATTCAGCCTACAGAGACGCGGCCTGCGTAGGCTGGGAGCCGCGGGTTGCGGGGAGCACAACTCCAGGTAATTGTTGAAAATGAAATAAATTTAAAATTAAATGTTATTAATGAATTTTAAATAGTGAGTAACTTTATTTTAAATTATTGAATCATTATGTATGCAACTGGGCACTTTTTGTTCATAATCATTGTGTCAGTTTAGGATGAGTCAACAGTCGATTTGGTTCGTAAAAAAATGCATTTATATATCGTTATTTACATTATTTTGCTCAAATCATAAACTATCCAAAAATAAAAAAATACTAGCTAAATTCTCCATAGTTACATTGGATATGTTTTCAATTAGGTCATACTGAATTTAACTGCTTCTGTTTTTTTGTTCTTAAACTCTTGCTAAAAACACCAGCGGCCTGATATTACAGGGCCGTCTTGACCGAACCTAACGAGGTTTGCGTTCCATTAGCCGCAGGCTTCCTTGAGCTACCGGCCGTCATGGCCAATTGTGTCCATATTTACAATCGCGGACACATCAATTTTATGGTGGTTATCTATTAATTGTGCTTATATTTTTATGGCGGTTATTTTTTTATGTTGGCTATCATTTTAGAGATGGTTATTTTTCTAGGGTGGTTACATATACTTTTATAGTGATTCTCTTTTTATGGTGATTATCACTTTTTTTGGTTATCTTGTCATGGTATTTCTATTTTAAAGGGAGATCATCCTTTTAATGTGGTTATCTTTTTTGGTGTTTTTCTTATTGTGGTTATATTCTTGAAGGTTATCATGATATATTTTAGTCTTTTTCTCTGAATACAAGAACTGTTACTTTACAGCGGATACTGCGGTGCGCATATGAACGTTTTTACTGTTACTTTACAACGGATACTGCGGTGCGCATATGAACGCTTTTACTGTTACTTTAATTGGTATGTTATAGTTTTAACTCTAATTTTGTGAAAATATAATAAGCGTCAACAAAGTTCTAACGACACAAAGGCGTCTCTCTTTATTTGGCTTTTTTATTATTTTATTTAAGCTGTAATTTTATCAACCGATAATCTATGGAACAATAATATCCTAATGGCATGAACGAGTTTTTAATAACCTAAACGCTTTTATCTATATTTTGTATTGTATATTGAGCTGCAAATTTGTAAGAAAAGCAGATGTTATAAAGATTCTTATGGCATGACTATCCTGACTATGAACGTATTTTCCGTGCTTCGCTTGAATATTTTCACTTACATTTTCATTTCATCACACATGACTGAAATTTGTTTACTTTGGAAAGAACATATTTTGGGGAAGATTTACGATGCCGTTGTGTTCCGTTTGGATTGACAACTTCTGAAATGATTTCTTAAAAATAAATTATGATTAAAATATAGAATGATTCTCCGTAAAATAAAAATCGCTATTTATTCGCCAATGATGAAGATCTTTAAAATTTTTCAGCGAAATTGCATTTTTGAAATTTATTACGCTGTAATTTTTTAATTTTCTTATACAAATGTCCTGTTCATGACTCGTTAGTCACCATCGACTGTCGTAAAATGGAAGCAAGAATAATGATGAACGGGGCAGCTAAATGATGATTATGATGCGTAATAACAGCGAAGCAATGATTTATGAGGCATTCCCTCATAATAACTCCCAACATTAGGGAGTTAGGGAGGGCTCAGTCCCCTAGGAGGAGGGGGGTTGCTATAACCGTTGAAAATCCCATTGAGTAAAGCAATTGGTCGAAACTCGTTTATTTTCTTACCCCTTTTTTTGCAAACAAATTTCGGAATTTTAAAATACAATAAGTTTAAATGCGTTTTTTTAACACAAAACCTTGAATTTAAGCTTCATGGAATAATACACTTGTTTTAGAAGTAAATTTTAGTTTCACATGAGAATGTATCAGGAATGAATGTATAATGAATGAAAATCTCTTCTGTAATATGAATATTCTGCGCTCATCTAAATTTCATGGGTGTGTAAGTAAATTTGTATGAGTGATCAGAATAAATGCATTAATTAAATGAATTATCGATATATTGGTAGCGTGTCATTGGGGCTTCAACAGTTTTTAATAAGCTTCATCTTCATCGCACTAAATCAAAAGTAATTTGGATTATTTATAGACACTGATGTTAATTCTTAACTTTTATGTTGATTGACGTTAATGTTAGCTAACGTGAACGGTTTAAATGAAAAATGAATGAATTTTATTAATATTCCTTTCAATGCCTGACTTGAATCCTTCACAGGGAAAAGTTGTTTTTTAGAAAAATTTACTTCAATTTATTGAATAATAATTATGAACATTTTGCATGTCAATAAATAAGAATCTCGATGAAAGGACCAATTAGTGATTATAATGTGGCCACATGCAGGGCTTCTTATTATATGAAATCTTTTTCAGATTTCACTGATTCTTCTGCCTTCAAACAGCCATTCGAAAGTAACGACTAAATTGCTTGAATATGAATCATTCAAAATAATTATTTCATTCTAAAATTGATTCATTTCTACTCATACTTTCTAAAATATTCACTTTCTACTCACATCGCAGAAATATTCACTTTCTACTCACACCGCAGATATATTCACTTTCTACTCACATCGCAGAAATAGTCACTTTCCACTCACACCGCAGAAATATTCACTTTCTAACCCTAGGCCGCATCAAAAATAAATGGCTTAGGCCTATGGCGGCGTCTTGTCCTGTCAGTAATCATTATTAATAATGTATTCAAAAATTATTTATATAGTTTGAAAGTTTATTTTAATTGTATAAATAATGATTCCTTAGTCACAAACTTTTTAGGAAGTTAAGTTATTATTTATATGAATTTGTTGTAATATAATTAGAATAGCTTAATTTCTTAGCTTTACAGTAAATAATTATTCATTTAATGAATATGTGACTTTTGGAATTGCATGAATTTACGAAAAAATTATTTGTGATGATAGTTCAAATTAAAAGTTTTTACTTGGGAAACTGATAAAAATTATAGTTATTATAATTGCTCGAAAAATAATAAAAAGCGCTAAAAAATAATAAAAATTATAGCAATTACATTTTAACATCATGACATAAATTGTTGTGCTCTGACGCCTAAACTTTCACAGCAAATTTATTAAAGTCTTGGGAAACTCAAATGGTAGAAGATGTAGAAAAGGCTGAATTTTGCTTTTTATCGCAAGGTTTGTTATTTATGCATGCATAATTATTATCATTATTAGTATCGTAACGTTTATATTCAGATATTTCAAATCTTCAACATCTAATAATTCTCTCTTCGTGTACGTATTATTTGTATAATTTTCATTACAATCAATTCGACAATTGATAATATTGTTCGTAATGAGATTTAATCGCCCTTTCTAAATATCATCTCTTGGTAAATTCAGTGTCCATAATTTTAGTCTTTCTTTATTGGAGAAAGTGAAGTTTTGAAATGTTCAATTAATAAATATTCAGTGAAATTTAAACATAAAACACAGAGCTCAGCAAATCCTGCATACTCGATCTTATTAAAAGTTTAGTCCTTGAAGTTTTCTTTCTCATGAATAAATTCACTAACGAGTACTTTCAATCGAACACTGAGAGAAATGAGCGAAACTTTGTCCAAATATCGATGCACTATTTTCCTTTGTGTTTGTCAGAGACTCGTGCAGAGAGCAAGAAAGTGGATAATTTTCAAATAATTTGATGCGTTCATTTTTCTGAGTGAACACTATCTTCTAATCCGTAACTCAGCAAATCACAAGTGTTATAAATCTGAGAAATTCCAAATAAATATTTAATTATCAGCTTTTAGCTTCCAATCTGACTTTCTTACGATTTTTCCAGCGATCCGGGCTAGCGATGGTCGCCATATTGCCATTAGCCATATTGGACTGGCGCTCAAATGGCCTGATCCCATCCCAAGGCCATTTTTATGAAACCCATACCATAACCTTTGTAACGAATCCCATTCCAAGGCAATTTTTACGAATCCCATACCATGACCGTTGTTACGAATTACTTTGATGGGAAAAATCTTAACAGGCGCGCATTTCCTTCAAAACACGAGGGCCATTTACTGATCGAAATTTCTATGGTAGCTCATCCAATTTAAAGGAAAATTAAAAGGTAAATATTGATAACTTTGACCCTCTACTCTCTCAATGCCTGAAATGAAATGTATACTTTTAATTAGCGAGCCTAAAGGAAGATATCCTTATCTCTGTAGAAGGTGCACGTCGCAAGATCTACTGAATATTGGAGTGTAGAAAGTAAAGTATTTAAGCTGTTTATAAAATGTTGAACTTGCTTAATGTCTCGTAGAGTAACTTTGATGTATTTAAAGTTGTGTTAAACCTCATAAAGGTTTTGACGTAACTATAGGTATTAATAAAACTTATAACGAAGAACTTTTTGCGGTTCGTCATGAACGCATAATTAATTATAACTAGTTCATTAAAATACAATTTTGTAATCAGTGGAAGCGAACATAGTTATTTTTTTAATATATAAGAGTAAAAATAAATAAATAAGCCTGAGGAAATAGATGAAGAAAGTTTTCGGAACGTATGTAGATACAAGAGCACAGCCAATGATATATATAACAATTAGGCTACCAAAAAAGCTCGAACTCACATTTCTTATTTAAACTTCTCCATCGGAATGCTGAAAAGTATAATACAAGTGTATCAATAATCTTGAATAATAAAGCCATATTAATTCGATCGTGATGAAATCGAAAAACGAATTGGAAAAAATGCGAACAAGTACGATAATAAAGAGCATTATCCGTACTTCAATCGAACTTGTATAAAACAGCGGCAAATTCTACGTATGAAAATTGTATAACTATACAATAATTATGATGTATTTTAGGGATCCTGATGAACATAATACACAATTATATGAGGTAATAATATATCGAAATCACAAAATCATTAAATTTTGATGTTGAATTCTAGTGATCTGGATGAATATATTAGACGATGATACGAGATAA
>NW_025942252.1:0-328 GCF_000764305.2 Hyalella azteca
GCAGACACCATGATGGGTCAAATTATATAACTAGTGACACACATTCATATCAACAGCACGAGCAGAGAGCCCATGTAGCTCTGATACCCTCTTTTTGCCGGGCTAAACAGGGTCAAGATGTGGAAAAATTTTAAGACGGGGAAAATTTCATCGTTTTTTGGACGATACCCACTCATTTCTATGAGTGTTGAAACTTAGACAATACCCACACATTTCTGTGAGTGTTGAAACTTAGACAAAACCCAGACATTTCTGTGAGTGTTGAAACGTGGGAGGCGCTGACATTTGGACGGCCGCTTTTGTTGAATTATTAATGGCACTCATCGCT